>NW_015751471.1:0-480 GCF_001515625.1 Sinocyclocheilus rhinocerous
CGACATTCCCTACTCTGCCTTCTTTCTAAAAATAACATTTTTATCAGGGTAAAATCTACTTAGAGTTCCAAACGAAAGTATTGTTTAGTGTAAAACATGTTGAAGATTATCGAACAGGCTGTTGATTCATTAAATGATAAGCTACTTCCCCACAAAATCTGTTTATTCAGCGTAGTGAAGCCTCTCCTCCACTGACCATTTAACCATTCTCTACAGTCAAAACTAAAGCAGAAAGACAATGTAGAGTGAAGCATCTTCAAAAATCTCTCATTATATTTTCAATTATGTTTTCAACCAAGAATTTCTGCTAAGCTCTGCTCTGCTTTGCTCTCCGAGGCCTGGTAAGCTCTGAGTCAAAGCCTGATCATTAATGTACATTTCTAGTTCAACACACTCTATTATGGATTGAGCTGTCATTGTTCCTAGTGTTAATGCGTTCCGCTCATGTATAATGGAATACAGCCGAGTCTTGAGCCAGAA
>NW_015751472.1:0-480 GCF_001515625.1 Sinocyclocheilus rhinocerous
TGAATTTAATTTAAATTGTTAAAGCACTGAACTGAAATGATGTTTGAATGGATGTTTTCTTCTAGTGGAGAAGCAGGAGTCGTAGCTCCAGTCCTGTTCGCTCTCACTCAGGAAGCCCCAGCCGCACATTTGTGAGTTTCTACTGAAAACTAAAACAATTAATTTAGTCATCATTTACACACCTTCACATTTTTTTTTTTTTTAAACCTGTATGAGTTTCTTGTTTCTGTGGAACAAAAAAGGAGTTATTTATAGCTGACTGTCTAGGCTGTTGTTTTCTAAACAATGAAAGTGACTTGTGACCATGGCTGTCAAGCAAGATTTTCAGTGAAAAATGATTTAAGTCAGTCTGCTCCTCACACAAAGCTATCAAATTTTTATAGTTATTTTATGGTGCGTTTTGGAGCTTGACAACCCCTGGTCCCCATCCACTTTCACTGAATGAAAGAGAGCAGCTCAGACATTCTGTTAAACCTCTGC
>NW_015751473.1:0-480 GCF_001515625.1 Sinocyclocheilus rhinocerous
GCATGAAAGATGTGAGCTTGCATGATAGTCCATGGATTCAGATTCATGTCAGAAATGCATGTTTGCTTCATGTTTTTATCTAGCCGGATGAGTTGAAGTATTCACTGAAGAGACTAGTGGATGGCCTTTCTCACACAAGAGAGGAGGCTCGGTCAGGATACAGTGTTGCACTCGCTCAGGTATTTTTAACCAGTCAAGTTTTATCTTCACGTCTTTTTATAGCAGTTATTAGATATGACTATTATTTTTTTCTGTATGAAGCTGCTGAGTGTATTTGAGGAGATCTCCCTGAAATCCACACTAGACAGCGTCAAAGAAAAGCATAACCTCCAGACAGCCAAAAAGGTGAGGATTTCACATGGAATCTGACGTGGCCTTTAATACTTTATAATCCTAGTCATCTTCTGTCATAATCATGGAGCTCATAGGTTTTTGATGTGATGCTTCAATTCTTTTGACAGAAATTCATCAGAAATGCAG
>NW_015751474.1:0-480 GCF_001515625.1 Sinocyclocheilus rhinocerous
TGATTGATCAAGTCAAAGTTTCCTGTTTTCTTTCTTGCTCCTTTGAGGATCAATGAAGAACATCTGTCAGTCTGTCTGTTTTGGGGGAGGTAACTGATTTTTTGTTCTCAGTCAGCTCAGCTAGCCTGCCTCATACCGGTCATGTCTTTATAGTTCGTATAGAGACAGCCTGTAATTTATGGCTCCGTAAGTGTGTGTGTATGTGATGAGAGATGGGCTGTAATTCACAGCACATTGTGTTTGTAGTCTGCAGCGATGTCTCATCCCCTGACACACAAACACACAGAGGTTAACACACCATGGGCAACATCCTGATTTACTCCCCAAGGCCAGCAAACAATAGTGCCACCCACTCTCACAGCCTGCCCAGTGATGTGTGTGTGTGGTTGTCCTTACGTATGAGTAAGCATTGTTGTATAACCATACGATTATTGTTTTTCCAGTAGGCTTGCTATAAGTGGTTTTCCTGCCACGGGGAAC
>NW_015751475.1:0-479 GCF_001515625.1 Sinocyclocheilus rhinocerous
CCCTTAATGCTCACCCTGCCTGGTGTGCTTCATTATGTCCTAGCCGCTGGATCCAGACTTTCCCCAGCACTCCAGCACTTCTCTCTCTCTCTCTCTCTCTCTCTCGTCACCTCCGTCCTCCCCCTGCCACCAGTGTCGAGACAGCCCCTGCCGCTGATGCATTTACCTCATTCGGTGAGTTTTACCCTGAGCAAAGACAGTCAGGCCGGATTTCTCCAGCTCCTATCAAACCCACATTTCTTTATCAGCTTTCCCCCCTCAGCCTGTGGCATGTTTGGGAAGGTAAACTACTTGATGAAATTTAAAAGTATAAATTTGGATGTGAATTATCACACCTCTGCTGGGCTGCCACTTCGGCTGGCTTGTGATTTTCTGTGTCCCGAGGTGGGAGTGAGCAACGGGCGTCCATTATTGATGACATCCATCAGGTTGAAGGGGCATCTAGAGGGGGCTGGGGTGGGCAGGAGGGGCCTTCTGCC
>NW_015751476.1:0-480 GCF_001515625.1 Sinocyclocheilus rhinocerous
TACCGATATCTAGAGAACAGACTGACTGATGGGTGATATAATGGAGATATAAATTAATGAACAACGCATTTTCATGTATAAAAAAAAAAATCTGAAATATAGTGTTGGACACAGACTGGGCTGCTGCGGAAAAAGTGTATAATTCAAGTTGCCCTAAACCTGAGGATGCTTTATATTAAGTACTTCAAACAAAAGTATATAGTCATAACGTGACTTGTCCTGTCAGGTGCTTTTGACACATTGTGCTGTTTAATGCATTTGAGACGTATTTCCTCAGTGCATAACTTGTGAATAACTCATTTGCTGAGATCTACATCTGAATTGTTTTATGTATATATCAGCATTATATCAGGCATCAGTCAGCCTGCTGTCTAGAATAGATATCGGTATCAGCCAGTAAAACCCATTTTAGTCATTCAATGTGGGTTTAAAATTCTGAATGGAGCACAATGAATGGAACTGTTTGTAGAGCAGTAACAG
>NW_015751477.1:0-480 GCF_001515625.1 Sinocyclocheilus rhinocerous
CATAAAGATGGATGCTGATGAATTCTTTTGCTAGTTGAATTGCTTTAGTTTAGGGCACCAGGAGTCCATATATGGGTGTGTGGTATTCATGTGGTATTATCTTTCTGTGGCATTCTGAGTATTTTTGTATTTTCTCGATCAAGAAATGCATGTTAGGAATGATTCTTCATACCAAAAGGTGCTTGATGACTGAATGTGTAATGTAAGTGGCAGATATGTGTGATTGTCCAGCAGAAGCACACTGGAATTAAAGCACCCAGGAGCTAATAATGGCAGTTGTGGATACAGTCCACGCATGTTTTGGTCTCCAGGGCAACGCTTTACATAGCTTACCCGCATCATGTGAGGATGCCTGTTGTCGAGTGCTATTCGCTCCCTGGTGCCACCTTATCACCAGGGATATAAATGTGCCGTTACTCCTCGTTAAAATGGAATCACGGTGTACAAATCGTGACGGATGAGTTCTGACGGGTGTTGGGT
>NW_015751478.1:0-480 GCF_001515625.1 Sinocyclocheilus rhinocerous
AATGTTTTCTGTTTTAATGAACTTCTTACATCAGCTTTAATCATTTTGAAGGAATGAGAAATGATTGAGGAATGGCCTACATTCATTTAATTTACTGTTCAATCTGCCCAGCAGTCTCCTCCAACCAGAAACAACAGAGCGAGAGGGGGGAACAGGATGACAAAGGAACTTGTCTGGTCTGATCTGCAGAGGCAAACAAGTGTAATTTACGACACAACATTAAAGGCTTGTTGTTTCTTCCTTATCACCAATTAAATAGCTTTGTCGTGACCCATTGATTTGGGTTAAAATCCCACAAAATAAAGTGTGGCTTAGAGCATCAATGCGTTAATCAATCTAGACAGCTGCTTGTTCCTCTGGTATGAGTATGTCAATCACATTGAAAAACACCGGGGATCGGGCTGACGGGGATGGAGAGCCCTGGATATGAATGGATAAGATGCTGTCAACTGATTTAGACTCGGCATTAATTCTTCAGGC
>NW_015751480.1:0-480 GCF_001515625.1 Sinocyclocheilus rhinocerous
TTTCATACCAGCAAAAAGAGCAGTTTATTGGCATTTACAGCACATGAGTCCTTTGGGGTCTGGAGTGTGACATAACAGGCTGTGCACTGGAGCCCAATACTCTCACGACATCTGATACACACAAGTACTTGCCTCTTTTTTTAATGAAAATGCATGGATTCTAATATATACACTACAATTCAAAACTTGGGTAAGAGCCTCGTGTCAACAAAGCTGCATATATTTGATATATATTGTGATTTATTCCTGTGATTGCACAAAGCTGAATTTTCAGCAGCTTTCATTTCTCCAGTCGTCAGTGTCATACGATCTGATATTATTAAGTA
This sequence comes from Sinocyclocheilus rhinocerous, assembly GCF_001515625.1. Taxonomy (NCBI): domain Eukaryota; kingdom Metazoa; phylum Chordata; class Actinopteri; order Cypriniformes; family Cyprinidae; genus Sinocyclocheilus; species Sinocyclocheilus rhinocerous. Next base: position 327 of record NW_015751480.1, read on the forward strand.
AAACTGGTTGTGGTCAGTGTTTCATACGGACACTTTTAAGTAATAGTTCACCCAAAAACAAAAATTTGCTAAATATTTACTCACTCTCCAAGATGTAGATAAGTTTGTTTTTTCATCAGAACAGATTTGGAGAAATTTAGCATTTCATCACTTG
>NW_015751481.1:0-480 GCF_001515625.1 Sinocyclocheilus rhinocerous
AAAAAAAACACTACTGCGCACATACATGTAGACTGAACATATAACAGGTGGGCGCATAACATCCCAATTTTCACAAATTAACATTTTTGTAGTTTACATGGAAATGATAGCTGTTTGAAATGCTTATTCATACATTTTCAGGCCCCCAAAACTCATGTAAATGAATGACCAAAATGCATAAAAAGCTTTCTGTTTTTTATTTGAATATGGTGTTAACACTCCTTAAAACTGGCCATCATATAATAAATGACTGATGATCATACACTATAAGACTTTAAGTTGTTCCAAAAACAACAATCTCACATAGACACATACACCTTTTTTGCTAGGAGACAAATAAAGTGTTATAAAAATGAAAAAAAAAATGAAAAAATTATGAAAAAAGTATAAAATTCGCACATATTATCAAATACATTTCATATCCTTCAAATACACTATTGCCAAAAGTATTGGGACACCCCCTTCAAATGAACAGGTTTG
>NW_015751482.1:0-480 GCF_001515625.1 Sinocyclocheilus rhinocerous
CTTCTCTTTCGTCTTACTCTTCAGCTAAACAGAGAGAAAAAGAGTTGATTTACTTTAATACTGAGGAGAAAGAAGAAACAGAAAGGACAATAAAGAGGAGAGAAAATGGAAGAGGAAAGAGAAAAGAGAAGAGGAATACAGAGAAAGAAATAAGAGGAAAGGAGAGGAAAGGGATAGGAAGAGAAGAAAGAAAAGGAAGAGGATGGGGAAAACAGGAAAAGGAACAGGAAAAAGGAACGATAAGAAAGGATAGAAGAAGAGGAAACAATAATAATACTTAAATGGAAAAAGAAAAGAAGAGGAATACAGAGAAAGGAAGATAAAGAGGAAAAGAAAGGAAAAACGGAAAGGAAGAGGAAATGGAAGGAAAATAAAGAGGAAGAGGAAAAGGAAGCGGGAAGGACAGGATAAGGAAAAAGAGGAGAAGAAATGGAAGAGGAAATGCTTTCATATTTCCTCTATTTTCCAGTCAAAAGAAAG
>NW_015751483.1:0-480 GCF_001515625.1 Sinocyclocheilus rhinocerous
TCCATTCACTTCTTACAGATGGCAGTTAACTGTACTTCATTAGAGTCTGTCCACACAGCCTCTTGTGCAAATTATGGCTCTGGAAAGCAAGAAAGAGTTACACACAAGGTTTTTGTATTTGAATTACTTGTGGCTTTCAAAGTGTGGATTATCAAGTTTGATTTTACCCAGACTTCTGTTGTGTGGCAATAGCTCTGATCTGTAACTGTGAAACATGAAGATATTAGTTTCTAAAACTAAAACAAAGGCAGCTTTTTATGTGGAAGCAAAACTGCTGATCTAAAAATGAAACAGGCAAAACCATAAAACAGCATTAAGAGGAAATATACCAAAAATGGCTATTTATATTTATTTATTTATAAGGAAACGATATGAGAAATTTTATTTCATTATATCTAAATTAATATATATAGCCTACACACACATACATAGTTATTTTTATATAAAAATAAAGCAAATTACAAACCATAAGAAAAATAC
>NW_015751484.1:0-480 GCF_001515625.1 Sinocyclocheilus rhinocerous
ACACAGAGATTTAATCACAGCCATTCTGAGCAGCAGTGATTCATGCGGTCAATGTGCGCTAAATATAACTGTAGTGAGAGCTGAGAGAGAAGATCTATGTGACAAGAGGAAACATCTGAGCAGCACTCACTCCAGGCCTTGTTTAAGGGCTCCGTAAACTTCTTCCACTCTTTTGGGCTGCGGCTCTCGTGAGCTGCTGCTGCTGCTGGACTTGTGCCCGGACAGATGGGGCTTCCTGGGCTTTGAGATGGGCTTCTTCTGCACTGCTGAGTTCCCCATGAAGGAGTTACACCTGAAAACAATAATATTCCCGTTTCATAATAACACAATGGCAGTTGGTTGCTCGACATGAACGTGTCTGAACGTGTCACACGCACACGCAGTCAACAAAAGCACTGCAAGTAGTGCTACAGTAAATCTAGGCCATTGTGTAGAATGAGCACATGCTGTTGCCTAAGGGTCATCCACTCACGATGCACT
>NW_015751485.1:0-480 GCF_001515625.1 Sinocyclocheilus rhinocerous
TCTCTCTCTGATTTACACAATGACATGTCACAGCTTTTCAAAACAGAGAAATTATAATGCCGTGAATATATTTAAAAACACAGAGACCGTGAGGAATACAACAGGAAAAGTATCTGACACGGGAAAAATCCTTGAATCTGTTTATGCATGTTTCTTAGGTCGTGCACAAGATATACTCTACCTTTGTACTGAGCAAAAAGAAAAGCTTACAAGCAGTGGCCTAATTCTCATCTTTAGTCTGTCTAATTTATGAAATACGCACAGCACTCACTGTGATCTACTTTGACAGTTCATATTTGTTGTGTAAACATCACTGGACTGTGCACTCATGGGTATCTGCCTGCACATTTCTGGGGCATTTTCACAATAAATGACTATAATAATAAATCATCACACATTCACACACAGATTTGCTGTTGTTGTAATCAGACACCATGAAACTGCACCATAATGTGACGTATTAGTGAGTGAAATATTCAA
>NW_015751486.1:0-480 GCF_001515625.1 Sinocyclocheilus rhinocerous
GACAGGGGAAGCAGTTCAGGAACAGGAGGGCTAGAGTGAGTGGGTGTGGGAATACCAGCTGTGCCTGCTGACACCAGCGGTGGATCCTCCATGCTGGATGCCAGTCGGGAATTCTGACGAACTGACCTCGGAGATCTGGATTCAACAGACAGGAAGTGGCCAGACTCTGGACGATCAGCTGCGACGTGACGTGACTCTGGACAAACAGCTGAGACGTGACTTGACTCTGGAAGATCAGCTGAAATGTGACGAGACTCTGGGAGATCAGCTGAGACGTGACTAGACTCTAGACGATTAGCTGTGACTTGACTTGACTCTAGACGATCAGCTGTGGCGTGATGTGACTCTGGACGATCAGCTGAGACGTGACGTGACTCTGGACGATCAGCTGTGACGTGACTGGAAGAACAGCTGAGATGTGATGTGACTCTGGATGATCAACTGTGACTTGACTTAACTCATGAAGATCAGTTGTGACTT
>NW_015751487.1:0-480 GCF_001515625.1 Sinocyclocheilus rhinocerous
GGGTTGTGTCAGTCTGTGTGTCTGTGAGTAAATGTGCATTTTAAACATGTGCCCTACCAACACAGTTTAGGTGTACCTACACAACAGGCATGTTCAATCCTGCTCCTGGAGGGCCATTTTCCTGCAGCGTTTACCTCCAACACACCTGCCTGGAAGTTTCTAGTGATCCTGAAGACCAGTTCAGGTGTGTTTAATTAGGGCTGGAAGGTGGATTAGACACCCCTGTGTCCAGTGGATCTTCAGGGTACAGGAAACATTTGTCAGGAAATTTTCTATGAGTGTGTTTCGGACAAGAATCCTTCAGCCCCATTTTCCTACCAGCATAAGACTATATCAGCAATGCATTTTTTTTTGTCAGACATGGCCCATATACCTAAATTGTTATATCAGTTCTTTCAGATCAGTTTGCCTTAGTATAGTCAAATACTGAGGTATGTCATAACCAGGGTTTGAAATTAACTTTTTCACTCACCAGCCAAT
>NW_015751488.1:0-480 GCF_001515625.1 Sinocyclocheilus rhinocerous
AAATCCCCGACAGTAAACTGATGTCCCTTTCGATCTCTGACGTTTTCCAAGCGCGTGCACTGCTTTGGATATGAAAAAGACATGGATTTGCGATGCAACACAACAACACTCACATACGATGTAGATGCGGTTAGTCTTGTAATCCTCAGAGGCATCTCTATAGTTTTGTTGATGGAGTAATCCTGTTTTTTGCATCTCTCTAGTATTTCCTCTCCTCCTACTACATGCACGAATAAGTGATCGGAGTTAAAGAGGCAATAATGTAGAAGTATGTGTTGATCTCCTGCAGAGGTGGGCTTTCGTTGCATTATGACTTCATAATGTGACAAGTTCCAAATTAAGTAATTTTCTGAGCTTGGTTTCTATAAAAGCATTTTTTTTTAAACTAATGAGAAAGTTTTGAATTCTGAAACTTACAGGAAGTTTTTATAGTACATTGACCTGTTATATGTCAAAAGGTCAAGGGAAATTTGATTTCTC
>NW_015751489.1:0-479 GCF_001515625.1 Sinocyclocheilus rhinocerous
CTGTTCTGATGAAGAAACAAACTCATCTACATCTTGGATGACCGGAGAATGAGTAAATTCAAGCTAATTTTCATTTTTGGCTGAACTATTCCTTTAAGAACAATGATCTGACATTCAGATGTCATAAAATAAACAAATTATTTGGAAAAGAACCCATTTTGTAGCCGCTGAATTAAAAAAAAAAAAACACAAATTTCACATTACTGAAATAATTATTTAGCTCACCATTTGATGCATTTAATCTTCTGCAGGCCTCTAATGACCAGTCCAGTTTGTGTGAGGCACTGTAAAATCTCACTGGTCTACTAGTTTATCTCCCCTGATACCAGCCAAAAGTCGGTTGAGAACGCTCAGGGCTGAAGTTTAGTTTACTTTATTTTAAATGCACAAACACAAAAACATGTCCAAGAGGGAACCTGCTTGTTTTATTAGATTTTTTTTTCCATTTTTGTTAATGCATGTTGCACACTGTGACAGAA
>NW_015751490.1:0-480 GCF_001515625.1 Sinocyclocheilus rhinocerous
CCCTTATCTGACAGAATGGAAGTCCAAAAGCATTGCTCATGGACCGTAAGAGATGAGCAGCAGACCTAATTACACTTATTCCATTAGGTCAATTAGTGTTCTAGCTTACTTTGGGATTCGTACTGGCAGAGTTGCAGGGTAGGCTCTTTAACTTCCAACAGAGATAAATAACGCTTAGCATTACTGCGGGAATCAGATATACGACATCCACTTTGACACAGAACAGATTCTAACCCAGTCTAATGACTACAGCACTGACAGAGAGGTGCAGTGAAATAAAAATAAAAAGTTGACAGAAGCAGTGTAAAATTTCAGTTCCCTTTGAGACTGTTGTCCAGTAAATGATAGCTCACCCCAGCCCTTTTGGTTCAAAAGACATCATTGTCCTTTTCTGTGTCAGTTACAGCTGCATGAGTGACTGAATGCGTCTCTTGTAGCAGACATGCACCTCTATCTTTGTGAGCATCTGTCTGAATAATG
>NW_015751491.1:0-480 GCF_001515625.1 Sinocyclocheilus rhinocerous
CAAATGAAAAATGGTGTGTCTGATTGGTCCAGACGCTACAAAAGAAAATCATTCATATTTGGAAACAACATGTAGGTGAGTAAATGATGATAAACTTTTGATTTTCGGGTGAACTATCACATTGACTGTCCATCCTTTCTGATAGGCTAAATGCTTGATCAGTAGAAAGGACAGGATCACTGGGTTAGAAATGATAATTTACCCCAAGCACCCAGAGACTGAAGCATCCTAATAAGACGACATCTTCATGTTGTGCAGTGGCTAAACTCCATAACAACACTTATAAACTATTCACCTACCTGTACTTTTCAGTTGCTGTTCTTTATAGAGATAGCAAATTCACAAATGTCATCCAAAGAGTGCTAGTACAATCCAACCTAACCAGCCATTTCATGCTTCATTGTCATGCAAGACACAACAGTTTCTGTTGCAACCTCTAAAGAAACATTTAGATAAATTAGAATTCTCTCTAACAAATTT
>NW_015751492.1:0-479 GCF_001515625.1 Sinocyclocheilus rhinocerous
ATATATATATATATATATATACACACACACACACACACATATATTTTATGTAATATATATATATAACTTTAATTGAACACATTTCTAATTTTCTAATTGCCTTTGAGTTAATGATATTTTGAGTACGTGTCTTAATGGTGTATTTTAATGGTACATTAAAGCTGTTCTCTTAACAATTCATCAAGTAATACAAAATGATAATTTTGTTAAATAACAATCAAATGTGCTATACATTTACTAAGTTTAGCAGTGCTACACTTTAGATCTTGCATGTAATGACCCAATGCTATGACATATCTATAAAAGTGGCTTTGCTCACTTCCCCCGTGGTCTCAGAGATTCTGCCCCGCAGAGAGAGATGGGGAAAACAATAGTCAGAAGAAGAGAGATCAGTGGAAAACGCTCATCACTCTATCTCCCACGCTCTCTCGTCCAGTGTAAAACTCCCCAGCGGGAGTGTAAATTAGACCTCGCTCTTA
>NW_015751493.1:0-480 GCF_001515625.1 Sinocyclocheilus rhinocerous
CTCCCTACTACAGGGAAAGGTTTTTGGTTTTGGTTGGTTGACCAGAAGGATAGATTTCAGCTTAAGAGTAACCAAACATCCCAGTTCACCCATGAAAGACCCATTTACACAGAAAGTTCATAAAATCTCTTAGGGTTTTTTTATATGTGGAAAAATCATGGTGACTTATTTCAGACAGATTTTTTGGTGCAGTCACATTAGCGAAAGTTTTCTGTCGGTCAACAAAGCCATTTTGCAAGACCAACTTGAACATGAGTAAAATCTGCTTTGGGAACTTTTCGGGCCTCATGCAAAACTCTGCAATTATGTAGATTCCTATTAAAATTACTGTATTTTGCTGAAAAGCAGTAAATGTGACCATACCTTTACAGAACAGGATCTACGATCTACAATGTAAATTCTGTACATCCTAACAGATTTGTGTTCATATTTACTGTACTGTCACTCACCTCCTCCGTTTCGGTAGCAGAGGTAGGGGAA
>NW_015751494.1:0-480 GCF_001515625.1 Sinocyclocheilus rhinocerous
ACTTATTTAAGCCTTTGATATTCTGCGGAAAGTAGATTCTTGTGAAAGTTTAGAAAGTTTAAAACGGTGCTGATTTATATTACAACAAATGCATAAAAACGACTATATGTAGTCTGTAATATCTTACAAAGTACTGACACCGTACAATCAAAATAGAGACATAATTAGATGCATTTAATTTTACTCCATTTAATTGCATTTTTAATCACATAATGCTTAATGTAATCTTTTTATAAAACAACTCATACACATAGATTTAGATTAGATACAAAAATAATATGCAGATAATTTCTGTGCGTTTTTAAATACAAACTTCACAGCAAAATGGAGTAAATTAACTGTTAAGTTTGAAGTTTAAACATTAACGTAATTATGCATTTTAATAGTTCGTTTGCGACAAAGAAGGCGCCGTTTCCCTGACTGAAATGCAAAACACCAAGTTCACGGTGCGATTTGGTGGTGGCGCCCGGCTGAATGTGA
>NW_015751495.1:0-480 GCF_001515625.1 Sinocyclocheilus rhinocerous
TTTTTACTACTTAAGTGACTAAATAAAACAATAAAATATTGAAATGATATTTTTGTTTATCTTGCTTTATTATAAGTTCAGATTAAGACTTAAACAGTCACATAAACATGCTATAACATGCCTTAAGCTTTATACATTGTACGCTCGCCTAGAGGATACAATGTGTTCATGAAGCAAGACCACATAATCGTACCAAGTGTGTAAATTTTATGTAAAATTTTTAAAAAACGCTTTTAAACCAAAGTGCATTTACACAAGTTGAGAAAAACAAAAAGATTAAATCAATTTTAAGTTTAGAAAAGCTTCTTTATTCCCATCAGTACTAATAGTATCATTCTGTTCCTGGAATATCAAATTGAATTAAGCATGACAAGAAATTAAAGTTTAGTAACAACGTGAAATGTAAAATATACCAGTTAGCAGGTAAACACTTTGCAAAATAATATTTGCAAAATTAGTAGAACATTAAAGAAAGCAGCA
>NW_015751496.1:0-480 GCF_001515625.1 Sinocyclocheilus rhinocerous
ACAAGTGAAATCTGCATGGGGAACTTTTTTTGCCCTCACACGAAACTCCTGAACACATGATTTCACCTGTGAAATGTCATTGATCAATGGTAAATGTGACCAAACAATTTGAGGTTATCTTTCAAGTCTGTATTCAAGTCCATCATGGCGCGTAAGGCGAGTTTAAAATTGTGACCTCTGTGTTAACAAACAAGTGTATTCCATAACAAACATTGCAGCAGCCTCCGAGTATGTATTTTGAATAACATTAAAATTGGCACAGGATGAAGTCATTGGCAGACGACGCAATGACACGGTCCGTTACACTAGTTAAAATGGCTTATTTTTCTGGATTTGCTTACATTCTGAAATTGCTTACATTCTTGGATAAATATATATAAAAAATATACAACACTCTTCTAGTGGTTTTTGGATATTTTAATCCAAACATCTTACATATTGTGCCTTTAAACCAATGCACTTACCAAAAAAAAAAAAAAA
>NW_015751497.1:0-479 GCF_001515625.1 Sinocyclocheilus rhinocerous
TAGACGGTCGTACTCCTCCTGTCCCGCGGTGTCCCACAGATTCAGACTGATGACTTTAGAGTCTACAGCCAGCTGTGCGCTGTAGTTGTCAAAAACAGTGGGAATGTATTCTTTAGGAAAGGCGTTGGTGGTGAAGGAAATCAGGAGGCAGGTCTTCCCAACCGCACCGTCTCCAACCACGACACACTTGATGTTCTGCATTGTTGTTCTCCCTTCAGCTTCCAATAACTGAAAGACACATAACGTTGTCTATGACTTGCATGCAGTACATGAGATATTTAGCAGAAACTAAATTCTACCCAAAATTTGAAATTGTTTTTTTAAGCCTATTTGATCACAAATATAGTAAGAACAGTAAAATTGTGAAATATTATTACAATTTAAAAGACTTTTTTTATTATAATATATTTTGAAATGTAATTTATTCCTGGGATGCAAGGCTGAATTTTCAGCATCATTACTCCAGTCACATGATCCTT
>NW_015751498.1:0-480 GCF_001515625.1 Sinocyclocheilus rhinocerous
ATTCCCAAACAGCAGCAAGGCTGTCACCTCTGTGCAAACAGATCACTTAGGTTGAGCTGTAGTGTGTGACATAATTGTGTTACGTGCTTTAGTAGCAATAAACGATTGCATCTCTGTCCAAATATAATATCTCACATTCTCATTTGTCTCACTTATCAGCTGTTTTTACTTCCTTATTTCATTTCTTGCATTTAAAAACATATAAAGGTGCTGACGAGCACACACTCCTCAAAGTCGAGTTGTGACGGCATGCTAAAGAGCATTTATTTGTGTGCTGGTGAAACGACACACGACTCGGTGGTTCAAACTGTGATGTGTGGCAGGAATAAGATTCCTAATCAAATGATCAGGCAGAAGCTACATTTGTAAGAAAAGCACTGCAAGCATCAAATTGTGTATCCGCACTGTCCATCTCTGCTCCCTCTAGCATGTTGTAGTTATTGATTTAGCCCTGGCGCTGTTCAGACTGATGATCTGTTG
>NW_015751499.1:0-480 GCF_001515625.1 Sinocyclocheilus rhinocerous
ATACATCGTCATCGCATCTCGTGCGCCACTGATAGGCTGCCTGACAGCTGACGCAGACCTAAAATTCGAATGCGACGTTTTTGCACTCGAATGTGAATTTTTTTTTTTTCAATTCAACGAATATTCGAAATTCGAAAAAAAAATTCACAGCCCTATCGCTGAGTGCAAGAATACAAGCTACTGCATCAGCGGACATGCATGTATCCACACACATGAAAACAGGTCAGAATAGAACAAATACCTCCCAAACAAGCAGATCTATCACCGAGTCATATGTACCGCTGCTGCCCCAAAGAGCCATGTGAACCGCATGTATTACTATCCATGCGTGCCTGGGCTACCATGCTGTGGTTTTGCGGACTTACAATGGCCACTGTGTGTGCATGTCCGTTAAGTCCACAAGACAGTAGGGTGTCCCATTCGTCATTTTAGCTTTCAGAAGGGTGTTCACAAACACCCCCTTTGTGGCCGCTGTGTGCC
>NW_015751500.1:0-480 GCF_001515625.1 Sinocyclocheilus rhinocerous
TTTTTTCACATTAGTGAACATTTTCCTAATTGGCTCTAGTCTTAAAAATAAAGGTTGCAAATAGAATCAGAAAGGTTTTTACAGTCTGATGGTACATACATTCATAACATCATTCCAAGCTCCATAAAGTAGTTTTGATTCTATATTCTTTAGAAAACCATCTATATAAAGAGCCTATAACCAAAATTGCTCTGAAGAGCTGTTTTAATCTTCAAAGAACCACATAACCGACTCAAGAACCATTGAGGAACCTTTATTTTTGCTGTTGCAAACTCATCATTCAGATTAAAAATTACGTCTACATTCCTCATTTAGTTTCATTAATATTGCATAATTCAGTGGTTGTCAATTCCAGTCCTCGCGTACCACCGCTCTGCACATTATGTCTCGATTATCACTCCAGACGTTTGTTCTATTTGACCGTATAAGTGCCCTGTGGACATCACAGGATATTCCACCATGATTCCAGTTCGAAGGGAG
>NW_015751501.1:0-480 GCF_001515625.1 Sinocyclocheilus rhinocerous
ATATCCTCATTTTGTGTTTTGCTACCTCACATTTAGTGTACATTTCTTTATATAAAGTCTTCTTCAATGCTGTAATGTAAAATGATTTTATAGCATTAAAATACATGATGAATCAATTAGGGTTCACGTTATAAAGGTAATTATGCATTTATTTGCACATATTGATTGAACTAACTTCAAACTTTTGTTATTACAGCAGTGAATTTCACATTTGTGAAGGAAACAACAGCACTTGTCTTCTCAGTCTAATTATTCTTGCGTCTCGTGCTCTGAAACATAAAGGTGAGATTGAAAACAACAAAACATGTAAGAGTCAGTTTTTAGACCATACCAATTCATTGTTTTATTTTTGCATTTGCATTTAAGATGTACATTTCAGATTAATGTCTACATGTTTGCTCTGTAGAAGTACAATACCCTGGAAGTGTCCCGGGCAAATCATTTTACGAAACTTGAAAAATTAGTGAAATTATTGTATGA
>NW_015751502.1:0-480 GCF_001515625.1 Sinocyclocheilus rhinocerous
TGGTGTAGATTGAACAGTGAATGTTTAAGTTAGTGTAAAACAAGTCATTTATTGTTGCCAGCAGGTGGCGCTATGATTGAGTGGATATTGGACTTTAGATGTGTTCAAGCAAGGAGTTTTATCAAATGTGTGAAGGTTGGGGTAAGTTGGATACTGTATGGTAAAGTGATAAAAAAAAGTTTATATAACGTATATAACTGTGTAAAAAAAAACAATTGGATGATTTTATTGTTTTCTTATGCTAGTGCTATTTACAGTTTAAAATCTGTTTAAAATGTTATTGTTGATTTTATTATGTTGTAGCATTTTTTACCTAACAAATTTTTTAAAATATATTTATTTTGGGGTATTTCGCAAGGTCTGTTATAGAAATAGTATCACCTAGTTGAGGGATGTTAATCCTCTACACTGAGAAGTAAAAATATATTTTTTTATAGGCAGAGATATAAAGAATCTCCTGATTCCCCAGACTTCTTGAAT
>NW_015751503.1:0-480 GCF_001515625.1 Sinocyclocheilus rhinocerous
CTGAGACACTGCTGTTTATGGCTGGCATTAAATAAGTTTTAAATGCGTCTCCTGTGACCACTTGTTGTGACAGGGTCTCTGAAGAATATTATAAAAATATTGATAAAGATTTTTTTGTGATTATATAATTGTATTGTTAAAGTCAGTAGTGGGGTGCACAATTTGGGGAAAAATAAAACTGCGGTATTTCTGATTTATTTATTGTGTGAATTAATGTGCTTGTTCTGGCCAAAATCTTTTGATTATATACCAATATGACTGTACCATATTGATATTGAATATGACAATAATAATAATAATACTAATAATAATATAAAATAAATGAGTAATAATAATAGTCCTGTAAAAATATTATTATTACTAAATTAAAATATTAAAATAAGAAGTAATATAAGATAAGATAATATAAGTAATATAATTATTAATAAGATTGTAATAATACAAATAATATTTTAATATCTCACTGTAAATAAAAAAAAA
>NW_015751504.1:0-480 GCF_001515625.1 Sinocyclocheilus rhinocerous
AGTCTTCTGATGAGTCCTTTTTTTCTAGAATGTTCCAAAACCTGGTCACAGGCGCACAGACTCCACGCACAGCAGCAACGAATCAGAATGCACGTACAATTCAGAGTTTGCAGAGTCAGAGGAAGGGACCCGCGGAGGGGAGGTGAGATCAGAATGTGGAATATCATTAGGTTACTTATGATAGAATTTAAATTCCACTTTAGGCCAATTCTGACATTACACTTCTTTGAATTTTTTAAAGGTCATATGCATAAAAGTATCATAAATTGGCATATATTGCGTGTGTAATTATGGGATGTGTTTCGTTCTCTCTCCAGGACGTTTCCAAGGCCATACTAGACATGTCCCTGTTCCTAAAGCTGCAGAAGAGAGTATCCGAACTAGAGCAAGAAAAACAGTCACTGCAGAACGAACTCGATCGGAGAGAAGAGCAGTTTCAGCGGGCTAGAGCTAGGGTACACACACACACACACACACACA
>NW_015751505.1:0-480 GCF_001515625.1 Sinocyclocheilus rhinocerous
GTTACAGCGCTTGCAGAGATCGAGCAGCTTTTACTACTGCGATTGAATAGCCTACATTTAATTAAAAAAATAAATAAATCAAACTGCCTAATATTTTGAACGCAAATTGTAATAAAAATAAATTAATCTTCAGCATGGCGCGGGCCACAAAATGAATGCAGACGGGCCGCCTGTTGAGTACCCCGGATTTAAACAGTGTTATTTTAGTATTATTTATGTACTAGCAATAGAATTTATTAAGATTTTAAATTAGCTTTTATTTTTAAACTTTCAGTTTTCAATTTAATTTGAGTTATTTAGTTAATTTTAGTCATTTATTATGTGCTTTTGTGTTTTTTTTATTTCTTTTTAGCTTTAATTTCATTTATTTCATTTTAGTTTTAGTTCTTTAAGTACTTTGAATGTAAACTTTAAACTTTTTATTTATTTTTTAATTTTTTTATTAACTTCCAACACAATACAAAACAATAACATACACAC
>NW_015751506.1:0-480 GCF_001515625.1 Sinocyclocheilus rhinocerous
TCCATCATTCCAGCATCAAATATGTTTGAAGGTCATGAACTATTTCACTTTTTTTAAGAATGGTTGTTTGAAATCGTATAGGTTATTCTTTACATAAAGCCAAAATGATATAAATGAATGCCCATAAAATGGGTGTTAACTTTAACTTAAATCACAAGAGATCAAAGATCTTAATTTGTATTTGCAGAGGACATGCTTTCAAAATGTAAAAAAAAAAATATATATATACATATATATATAGATAGATATAGATATATATATATATAGTACTTTACACAGAATTGGCAAATATTTAATTTCGTCGGACTCTTATCCAGCAGTGTAATGGATTTTTTTTAATATTTTTTTTTTTGAACAGAATGTCAACACATTCAATACAATTCAATTACAACATATAAACAATTTCATAGGAATACATTAAAGAATGCACAAGCGTGCACAACTGGTACAGCTTTAATTGTTTCTTTGAGGGCAATATGG
>NW_015751507.1:0-480 GCF_001515625.1 Sinocyclocheilus rhinocerous
TTATTTTGAATAATATAATTATATTTTTATATTTATTATAATGTATAAATTTATAGTAATTACATATATTTAATTAAATCTAAATATACATTTATGTATTTAATTTGTAATTATTTGGTCTGTTGTTTAATTATTTAAAAATTATTATTTAATTACATTTTCTTTAATTAATTATGTTTATTAAACGAAAATATTTGTGTGAGCCAGATTTAAGGATAAACAGTTGAGTGCTGGGTGACACTGTTTAAGCTGATTTCTATTGTTTATATTTCACATTGTACAGCATTTACACAATATTTTTAACATTAGGAGTATTTTACCTCAACAAATTCCTTATTTGGATGATACATTTCAACGTCAACTTTAAGTTCATTACAGTTTCCATTTACAGCTGTAGGCTGTCCACAGCTGTAGGATGGCGTGTCTAGTCCTGAGCAGTGGCGGCTCGTCGGGGGAGGCATAATTTTAAGGTGAAAATGG
>NW_015751508.1:0-480 GCF_001515625.1 Sinocyclocheilus rhinocerous
TATCTCTAAATATCATTGTTACAACACTGTGCATTATGTTAAATAATGTCGATTATAGGCTACGTATTTATTACAGAAAACAGTGTCATGTACAGTAGGAATAAATATACCACTCCCAATCCTTGTGTTATGTTAGATTTTATAGTCATCCAATTTTACTTCTCTTTTTGCTCTTTCCTCTGATTTTTTAGGCATAAGCTCTATTTAAATAAAACATGTCCGATTAAACTGCAACAGCTTGCACAGCGCAAAGAACTGATGCTCTGTGTTTGGTGGCGGTGATATAAAAAACCCTTATGTGTTTGCCTACCTGCTGTTATTAATAAAAAGATTGCTCTGTGTCCCACAGACGCACCACCACTTCACCTTATGAGGGAGGCAGAGTAATGACCGCCAGGTGATGTGCCTAGTGTGGGGTGTTTATTTATGTGCTGTAAGAGCCTGTAGTGCTCAGCGTGGGATATGTAACACTTCTTACAG
>NW_015751509.1:0-480 GCF_001515625.1 Sinocyclocheilus rhinocerous
AGCATTTTACTGCACCAAAGAGGATCTCCTCAGCAAATGTCTTCATTTGCATAAAAAAATCGAATGTGTTTCTGTGTTTTGGGTAGAAAACTCAAACCCACTGGCTCTCCTTCAGCATGAGGTGAGAACACCACATGAGCACAGCTGGGTTAGAGCTACATAATCACACACAAGACTACACACTTGAACGCAGTTATACACATACCCTCCACCCAGTTCACCTAAAGGCATGACAAGATGTTAAAGAGAGGCATTCACCTTTCCCTGCTGCAAGCCAATGCCAGACATGCTTTAAAACCCAAACGTACAGGACTGCACTGGAAAGCATAAAACAAGAGGACTGTGCATGGGTTTATTTGAGGAAAATGCTTTGTGAAATGTTCTTTATCCTCAAGTGAGGAATACAATGATCTTGTGATTTAAAATCGCAACCTTGTTCAACAGTGAAAAGAACAGCATAACCAGTGCTGGATTCACAAA
>NW_015751510.1:0-480 GCF_001515625.1 Sinocyclocheilus rhinocerous
TCCGTCTTCATTTCAGGCTGCAAAGCAACAATATGTGATTATTTTTAAAGGGGGGTGATTATTTTCCCACTGTACATGTTCAATACTTTACATATTCAATTAAGTTGAAACCCGATGTTTATTTAAAAGTATAATTCAGCATTTTTTTCTCTCTCTCTGCCTCTCTCTCTTTCTCTCTCTGCAATGAGATTCATTACATATGATAGGGAAAAAATAACTGTCATTGATTTTGAAACATTTCAACAAAAATCCTACTAAGAAGAAACATGTTACTGTCCCTTTAAATGGTTTCTTCCTTACTGTGTTCAGCAGTTCCTCAAAACTTCCACCAAACTTGCGACTTCAATCTTGTGCTTGTCAAATATTCTGTTTTTATTTTTATCACACTAACTTTTAACTTCCTGCTGTTTTGTGTATTATTCAGTTCTTCTTCTTTCCTGTCTGTCTGTCTCCCTGTCTCCCCCCTCAGTTAGCATTGAA
>NW_015751511.1:0-480 GCF_001515625.1 Sinocyclocheilus rhinocerous
GGTTGCAGGCCCTTCAAAAACAAGACAATTCTTGTTACAGACCACAGTCAGAATACATTTGCACATGTCTAAGTAAATCTATCATACAATCTCAATGGGAAAAATATGTATTGTGATAGTGGTTGTTAATATTGAGCTCATTAGAAAATTATTTAAATATGCATGTGGCCTTTAAGTCCATGCAAGATCTGATTCTGATGTAATTTTCACCTTTGTGAAAGGCTGGTTCAACACAGGACAACATCTGTTTGAGGAAATAGGTGAACGTCAATCAGTAACAACACACCTCGAGTCTTGAATCTAGTTCCATGTTTGAACGGCTCTTACTTCTTGGACATTGTCTGAGAACATGCATCACTTGTGGAAGTCTTTGCTGCTATGGATTCCTGTTAGTTCATGGGAGATTTTACAGATGCTTGAGACGCACTGCAAACAACAACTGGCAATATTAAACTGGAAAAAGTATGTTTACTTTGTTCA
>NW_015751512.1:0-480 GCF_001515625.1 Sinocyclocheilus rhinocerous
CAATGCATCAACTTCAAACCCCTGAAACTTGGTTGCACTTTTTGGTCAAAATAACCTTCCCTGTGTATAATAACAACAGCACCTTTACTGTAAACGTCACAGTAGCCTGATGTCTCACTGGACACGTGCTATTATAAGGCATCATCACTCATTACACGCGCGCTGTCATTACATCTAATAGCTCCAAAACATATGATAGGAAGCTTCACTTGTCACATCCTTATTGCATTACTGTCATCGGCCGGTGCATATGGGAAAAAGCCGGTAGGCCCAAACCAAAGCAACAAACCAAAGCCAATGACGGGCTCAAATCCATCTGCAACTACATACCGATCACCTCCTGGAGCTCGTACGCCTCCTTGACAATGGGCCAGCTGGTGGTGAGCGCCGGCTGCGGGGTTTGGACGGCCGCCGGGGAGTCGCTCTGCTCCGCCATGATGCTGCTGAGAGAGTCGCTCTCACTCGCTCACCTCCGCTGCT
>NW_015751513.1:0-479 GCF_001515625.1 Sinocyclocheilus rhinocerous
TGCTGGGACGAGCGCTACTGGAGTAAGGAATGTACCAAAGAGAGAGCATGTCTATAAAAGGAAGGCACTTCCACCACTGGCTGTTGACGTCAGTCAGCAACTATTTCCCTCTTTTCCTTCACTCTGCTTTCGGGCTAAAATTAAGGCCGCATGGAGCATCTTTACTCCTGCTTCCTGTTCCCTTTTTTATTTTTTATTTTATTTTATATAAATTTGTTTATATTTATTTAATCATTCATTCATTCATCCATTCATGTATTTATGTATTTATTTATTTTATTTATTTATTTTTTGCAAAAATATATTTAGACATCAGAAATTATTTATACTGTAAATGAAGGTGGTGTCTAGAGTAAAACAATACGCATTGTTCAGTTTATCTGCAATGGCCTTTAAAAAAATACTTGGACATTTAACCCTGAATAGACACAACCAGGAAAATAAAATAAAATAAAATAAAATAAAATAAAATAAAATAA
>NW_015751514.1:0-480 GCF_001515625.1 Sinocyclocheilus rhinocerous
CAAGCCAAGAAAAGCAATGGAACCACAATAAGTGCCAATCTGATTGGGTACGAGGAACATAAGAGGAGCCAAAGAAAAAACTACCAGTCTTATCAACACTTCATCATAATCAGCACTGGACAAGGCCCGATGCCCAGAAAAAGTTGCCCAGTGTCTTAAAACTTATTCACAATATGCTGCAGGGCTGGAAAATGGAAAGTGCCATTTGGGGAAATTAATGGGCTATAAACGTAGGAGCCAACTTCCTGGACACACTGTACCGTTTGCCAGGAAAAGCAATCGATCACAACATGTCAAGTTGTAGAACATTTACTGAGTGTTTCAAGTTTGTCAGGAAAAGCAGTAGCTCAAAGAATTGCTCTTGATGTCTACCATGCTAAGATGCACAGAAGAGGATCCCTCAAATAACCAGGGGCCTCATTTATAAAATATATGTACGTTTAGCTGTTATCTTTAAATTTCGTATTACACCAAAAAGAA
>NW_015751515.1:0-477 GCF_001515625.1 Sinocyclocheilus rhinocerous
TAATGTTCTTTTTAGCAGCATCATATGACCCCTTTAACTTAATGCACTAAAATGAAGTAAAACTGAAATAAACAAAACTAAACCCTATACAGAATGTACTATAAAACTATGCAGACATATATATATAAAAAAAAGACAAAAACACAAAATTATTAAAATGGAAAATAAAAATCGAAAACTAATTTAAAATATGAACACAAACTATAATAGTACTTCAGTGATACTAAAATAAGTTCTCTAATCACAACTCTTCCATTAAGCAGATATGTTATGTACTGTAAATTTAAATGAAATGAAATGATTCATATATGATGTTTGTGACAGAACAGGAACAACATAATTTTTCAAAACATATCAATCTCATTGGAAGCTCTGTTAAGATCCATGTGAGACAAATCTTTAAAGAAAAGCTATATAGATTTGTTATGGAAGACTAAAGACTTCTGGCTGTTTTTAAAGTCAATGGTCTATTAAACA
>NW_015751516.1:0-480 GCF_001515625.1 Sinocyclocheilus rhinocerous
ATGAAAGGTAATTTTCAAAAATCCATAATAGGGGCACTTTAAGATCAATCAGTGGAAGTTTCTTTCAGTTGAAATAGCTCAGACTTACATTTAAGTCTGCGACTAGGTTTAAGCCTTGTCTGTGAAACCGGGGGTATATCTGTTAAGACTTGAATTTAAGTCCCGGTTAATTGGTTCTCTCATCTACCTTGCAGTCTGTACTTTTCACGCTAGCGTTTTTACATTATTTTCACTCCTTCCCCCCTTTTTCCTTTGCCGTGCGCTACTGTACTGCCTTTGAAGTCTTTTGAAGATATTAATCCTCCTTTCATGCCTGATTCAAAATCCTTACTGATTATTTTCATGAAAGAATTTCAAACAACCTAGGAATTTATTTTTCATCCATTCTGGGTGTATTTTTGAGGGGGAAATTAATAGGAAATTATCTTGTAATTCTTTTCATCTGACTGCGAGTCAGAGGTGGATGGTAAATGCGAACAG
>NW_015751517.1:0-480 GCF_001515625.1 Sinocyclocheilus rhinocerous
CATCTTTGCAGGACTGTGATATGAAGAGTGTACAAAGTAACACATAGCAATAATGTGAAAGTGAATAGGACTTAACAGGCACAATACATAATACATAATAAACATAGATATTTGTTGGTACAGCATATGCCACATGACTAAAAATGCGTCATCGTTTTAAAAAGCATTTCGGCATTTTCAAATTTATCCACTTTGGAGAGCACTTTCAAAAAGCTCAGTTTTCCTTGACAAAAAAACGCTGTCTCAATGTGAACGGAACACCAAAACGGAGAGAAAAAGATGCATTTTCAAACGAAAACATATTAAGCATCGACAAGGCCTAAGGCTCCTTCAACTGCAGCCTTGAAATGTGTCCTTCGTTTCCTGGGCCACAAAGAATGCAACAAACTGACCCTTGGTGGCCCAGACTATCCCAAGATTCATTGCACAATGGTGAAGACAGGATTTTTTTTTTTGAGAGAGAGAAAATACCTGATTACA
>NW_015751518.1:0-480 GCF_001515625.1 Sinocyclocheilus rhinocerous
AAGCTTTTACTGTAGCACACTTCACCTTTAAAACATTGTTGTATTTGAGTTCTTGTGTACATTCATACTCATGACTCCCTCAGATCTGGCAACCAGGGCTATGTTTCCCAAAAGCAGCTATGGTCGAAAGTTCCGTCATTACCAATAGAGTTCAATGGAACTTACCACCATAGTTAGCCAACGATGCTTTTATGAAACGCACCCCAGTTTAGTTTTTCTTTTCTTCAATACAGATTATGAAACTTGCTATTTGGCATGTTGAGCCAATGGCCAGATGCCTCTGGCTAAATTACATTATTTGAAGCGTTTGTATTTAAAGGAATGGTTAACCCAAAATGAAATTTGCTGAAAATGTATTTACCCTCAGGCCATCCAAGCTGTAGAAGAATTTGCTTTTTCATTGGAATGGATTTGGGGAAATTTAGCATTACGTTTCTTGCTCACCACTGGATCCTCTGCAGTGAATGGGTGCCGTCAGAA
>NW_015751519.1:0-480 GCF_001515625.1 Sinocyclocheilus rhinocerous
GAGTGAGTGACACTTCAGATCTACAGTTCATGTACAGTAACATGCTGTATTTTTAACTGACTGAATCTGATTCTTTAAAGGGTCCGGAGGGTCCTGTTGGTATCAGAGGAAGCAGAGGACTGCAGGTTTGTCTTTAAACTTCATTTATGAAAATGCAAAACAAACATTCTCTTTTTCATTAGTAGTTTACTTTATTACTCTGTTATGTTTCTCTGCAGGGTTTGCCTGGACCTAATGGAGACATTGGCCCTGAGGGCCCACCAGGCAAAAAAGTGAGTTAGATTCAACAATGTCTGCTTTCAAATACAGTAAAGCAGCATTTTTTTCTTCTTCTAGAAAGCAGGTGGACAATTACACTCTTCAAAATAAAGATTACAAAAGAGGCTTTTCACAGTGATGCCATAGAGGAACCATTTTGGTTTCCTGCAAATACCGTTCTTAAAAAAAAAAAAAAAATTCTTAGTTTGAGAAACATTTTAA
>NW_015751520.1:0-480 GCF_001515625.1 Sinocyclocheilus rhinocerous
TACTCAGGGAACCATGGTTACATAAGTAACCTGAGACGTTCTTAAAAGGAAACAAACAGGTGTCAAGGGAGTCAAATAAAATAAGGAATATCTTGATTTTTAAAAATTGCTTCTTATTTTAAAGTTTATTATGTCTTATTTTTAATCATTTTAAGTCATCTTGGGGCCCCTTTGCAAGTTTGCCCCATAGCTCCAGCCCCTTGGTTGAGAACCACTGCTATTAACCAAAACTGAGCCGAAAGCTGTGACACAGTCCATGTGTTTTTGCTGTTCAATCTGGACAAGATATGCACATGATTTAAAATCCCTATTTCATTTTTTCACTCCTGCACAACTAAACTGTAAAAATATAGTCACCACAGCACAATGAAGACTATGGTCCTAAGCCATACAAGGGATTCAGAGCTGCCACTGGGACTCTACGCATCCAACAGCCAAACTCTGAACCAACCATGCTTCTTTCCATCTAACCCAGCAGGC
>NW_015751521.1:0-480 GCF_001515625.1 Sinocyclocheilus rhinocerous
CAAAATCAAGACTTTGTAAAAGAGCATAACAGGACCCCTTTAATATTAAATATCAATATATTATTTTTATTCTTAAATAAATTATTTTTATTATTTATTATTTTTAATTTAATTATTATAAATTATCCAAATAATTTATAGTCCTACAGTACAAAACTATTATTATCAGAGCATGTGAACACTGAACAGAGCATAGCGTCATGAGAGGGTAGCGTCATATTACCATGTTGCTCCATAGAGCTGTACTACACCATGTTTAAGCACAGTAGCGCTATTGCAAACAGGAACAAGTATACTACATTGAAATCTTCTGTAGGCACGTTATTTGAGTGGACTTTGCTTTTCCAGTGAGCAAGAGCGGTACACGACTGGAGCATCCGCATGGGCCACGAGCAACTCAACGGAACTCACATTCATAGAGTGGAATATTGAGCAGAGCATCACACAGTGACGATGGCTAGGGGGAGAGTGAAACCTGCG
>NW_015751522.1:0-479 GCF_001515625.1 Sinocyclocheilus rhinocerous
GACGGCACCCATTCACTGCAGAGGATCCATTGGTGATCAAGTGATATAAT
Source organism: Sinocyclocheilus rhinocerous (assembly GCF_001515625.1). NCBI lineage: Eukaryota > Metazoa > Chordata > Actinopteri > Cypriniformes > Cyprinidae > Sinocyclocheilus > Sinocyclocheilus rhinocerous. Next base: position 51 of record NW_015751522.1, read on the forward strand.
GCTACATTGCTCCAAATATTTTCCCATGAAGAAACAAACTCATCTACATTTTGGATGGACTGAGGGTGAGTACATTTTCAGTAAATTTTTATTTTGAATTATTTCTTTAAACTTACTGTCATTTAAAGAGGATCTGATCCCTTTAAAAAAAAAATTTTAAATTGTTTATATATTATCATCAAGTTGCAAAATGATGGCCTGTTTCCTGTATATTATATTATATTATATTATATTATAAACAGAACACTTATAATAGAACTTATTAGTCAGAGATAGTTCTGGATAGCTGTAGATCTTTTTAGTAGTTATACCACTATTGTCAGTAGATTAACTGAACATTATAACATCATAACAATTTTATCATATATTCTAGTGCTTTATGATACACGTCAAATTGCATATGTTATTAAGTGCAGTCTTATTATCTAC
>NW_015751523.1:0-480 GCF_001515625.1 Sinocyclocheilus rhinocerous
CCACGTCTCCTCGTTCCTCGCTCCCTCACAGTAGCGATCGTGACAATATGCTTGTTTAATTCTTGCTTAATGACCTTTCATTACAAAAATGACAGGTCTTGTACACATTTAATTTAAAAAAGCAGCATTGATTGACAGATTGTTATTTTTCATAGAATTGTGGTAGCAATATTAAGGACAACAACTTTACAGTAATTTACAGTAAACAAAAAAATTATTAACAGCTAAAATCTTGAAGTATTAAATTCTGGTATATTCATAAAATACTGACGATAACATTAATATACTGATTATAATATACTGACAACCACCATTATGACAACCACAATGATTATACTGTGTTGTAAATAAAATACAAATCCCCATTATTTTACTCTCCTCACATGCTTTGTTACCTGCTTCACAGACCCATTACTGACTGATGGCTCATTTTGTGAGGCCCTTTGTCTCTCAGGTGTGAATCACTAAATATCCATGGCC
>NW_015751524.1:0-480 GCF_001515625.1 Sinocyclocheilus rhinocerous
GATTTCATTTGAATCAGCAGTTGAAGAGTGTATGATACCCAGAATAACCTCATTTTGTCTCAGCACTCTTGCTTGTCCTCGCGGCTGTTCTGATCGGGATAGTTTTCAGAAGCTAATTGGGATATGCTTTGGCAGAGACGTGTAGCTGAATATTATAGTTACCACTAGGGAAGAAAATGACCTCTGTCCTGGGCTGGTGTCCATGGCAGTGTTATTTTAGTATCATTGAGATACTAGTAGTTACATTGAGATACTATAGTTTTATTAATTTTATTATAGTTGATTACCATTTCCATTTTAATTTTAGTAAAAGTTTTAGTAATTTCGTGGTGTTTCCATTTTTTTAATTAGTTGTAGCTTTTGTTATGTCTATATAGGTTATTAATGTTTATTTCAGTTTTTTTTTTATTTATGTATTTTTATGGTTTTAGTTAGCTATATATTAAAGGGGTCATATGATGCGATTTCAAGTTTTCCTTT
>NW_015751525.1:0-480 GCF_001515625.1 Sinocyclocheilus rhinocerous
CAGTAACGTGATTACTTTTAAAAGGAGTAATCAGTAATTTGATAACATTTTCAGAGTAACTTGCCCAACACTGTTCATGACCTTTGACACCAGCTCCTCTTTCTTATCCTTTGAGCGCACATTGATCCTTCGACTCTTCAACCATGCCTGCAGAGTTGCCGAGCTGAAAACAGAAATAAGAAATAACCTTCCTAAGTTTTGTATGCAGCTTGAAAACTGATTTACGTTTTTAACAGCAATAAATAACATTGTTTGCACTGATGTTCTACAGAATAGATTGAAACATTATACAAATGTGCTAAATTGAGCATCAAGTGCTACATTTACTGGTTGGTGAAAGCATTATAAATTATCCAAAATATTTAATAAACAAACATGTAAAGGGCAGAGTTGAGACTAATAATTTTTTTTGTGAATTTGACAAAACTGTATAAACATATTGCCAATTCTTTATAAATGTGCAGAATCTGTGTAGACCAG
>NW_015751526.1:0-480 GCF_001515625.1 Sinocyclocheilus rhinocerous
CTCAACACATGGAAACAAAGTAACTGCTGTTACTTATTTGAAAAAAGTAACTCAGATATTTAACTCTTTATTAAAAAAATCTGATTACGTAACTTGCGTCACTTGTAATGTGTTACCCCCAACGCTGCTTGATGCAAATACTAACAGTGAGTTTATTTAAAGATGTTAATGAAATCATTCATTTCTGTATCATTGGCATATTGAAAATATGAGCGATATGCATGCGTTATATGTGCACCTTTGCAACAGCTTCAGCTTCTGCATTCTCCTACTTCACACACAGTACATCATTATTAACAAAACTGTCAGAAAACAAAAGAAAGACGACTGAACTCAGGAGAGTGTGAATGTAAGCCTGTGTTTGCTCTATGCGATCAGTGTAGAGGAGCATTCAGAAGATCCGCTCTCGGGGGACTGTGGAGAGCAGGTTATGTGTTGGCTGAAGCACGATGGAAGGACCGTAAGCACTGCTCTTCTGAA
>NW_015751527.1:0-480 GCF_001515625.1 Sinocyclocheilus rhinocerous
CTAACACAGCTGATCTATTAGCATAATACTGTACTGCCATATGGCGTTGGCATTACAATTATATACTGTAGGGTAGGGCATGCAAGTTCAAAATTATTGAACTGCTATAACAAGTCTGCACCGAAAAGAATAACTTCAAAATCATTAGGGTTGTTAAACTACATCCGGAGATTGACTACATATAGACAACTGGACATTTTCCACTGCAATTATAACATTTTCTGTTTAATACATTTGTTATTGTATGGTGTAAGTGTTAAAACTCAGGTTGAAAGGTTGATGGTTTGACAGGAAGCAAGGCATGTTCTCGCCATTGTTCCCTTTAGCAAAGCACTTAACTGCAGGTTTCTCCAGAGGGATTGTCCCCAACACAAAATAAGTTTCATCTATGTAAACATTTCATTCACAGAAAGTATAATTAATTATTGTTGCAGTATAAGCAATGTAAACAGAAACAGAGAGAGAGAGAGAGAGAGAGAG
>NW_015751528.1:0-480 GCF_001515625.1 Sinocyclocheilus rhinocerous
CTGAAAAAATGAAAGTCAGTCATTATTTATTCACTTTTGTTTAGTTTCCAACCTGCATGACTTTTTTTTTCTGAAAAGGCAGAATATTTACATTGTCGTATTTTTAAAAAAGGCACGTGTTACAGGTTTGATATCAATAATGCCAAACAGCATTGGTTCTTATGTGTTGTAATTATAAAAATTGTGTAAATTGGCAAATACACAGAGTTTAAATATATGAAAGTGTTAATGAGATTTGAGGGAGTTTTGTGGAAAATTTTGCCTGTTCCTTACACAAAGTTATTGTACGTCTTTAGAAGATTTGTAATATAGTCCACAAGTCATGTGCACTGCTTTTCTGATATTTTATAGCACTTTTAGGCATTTTTGGAGCTCAGTAGCATCCGTTATCCAATTAATGGATAAAATCAAGTCTGCATGTTTTTACATTGGATATCTTGTTTTTTGTATGACCACATTACAGAAGGTTAAAAAAAAAAA
>NW_015751529.1:0-480 GCF_001515625.1 Sinocyclocheilus rhinocerous
CTTAAAATCACAAAAGTTTAAAAAAATATGTATGTTATTCCTTCATTTACTTATGAGAAGCTCATTAAAATTGAAAACATCTTCCCATAGGCCTCTCTGTCCAGGCTTGTTTGCTTGAAGTGCTCTCCATCAAACAATGTGTGTAGCCTCATATTACAATACATCAGATGGAAGATGTAAATTCTGTTTAATCTGAAGTGTAATTCTAGAGCTCTAGAGAATTCTACAAACTGTGCTGCGTTTGTTGTTCTCATTCATTATTCTCTCTCTGTGGATGAGATATGGTACCCCAGCCCACAACAGACTCAGACTGTGGTAAGTAGGTCAACCCAATCCAGCTGTCAGACCCTGGGGTGGACATGAAGGATTTGGGGTGAAGGGAGAAAAGGGGATCAAATGCTGCATGCTGCACACCTGGAGCTGTTCAAAGGCATTAGAATCACCACAGGTGAGCCTCTATCAAGGCTGCACACTGTGGAA
>NW_015751530.1:0-480 GCF_001515625.1 Sinocyclocheilus rhinocerous
ATCACTGCAGCACTCCATGCACTGGACAATTATGGATCTGGCTTTGGCACCAGCAACCTGTCGGTGGGAAAAGGACTTGACAAATATTTACCAAGTAACACTGTTATACTTACTTTGCATAATGGCACTAATTTCATACACTGGGCTGAAAACCAACAAGCTTCCACTGTTCTTCTCATTTGTATTGCGGAAGCGACGGCAACTCAGCCTGGATGATGCCATGATTTCCTCTAGAGAGTAACCTCGGTCACCTTGACACTCATAAAACTCTCCTCTGAGGGACAGAGGAAGGAGTATCTCTGTAGAGGCCATGTTCTGCCCCACCACTTGACACCGTGCCAGTCTTTCTCCATTTTTGGCACCCTCCACTGACAGCAGGATCAACTGTTTTCCTGCAGGTAGTGTGAAGTTGTCTATAGTCAGCTCGTTTTGGCTTATGAAGGTGAAGGAGCCGCAGGCGTCCACTCCAACAGGACACAA
>NW_015751531.1:0-480 GCF_001515625.1 Sinocyclocheilus rhinocerous
CTTAGTATATCACTTGACGATGCAGTGTAAAAGAGATTTCAGAAATATACAGCATTTGGATTATATATGTCATGCATCTGAACCAGCATTTTAGTTCTATTGAGTGAAACCAGACTTTCTGAGTGGTTTTAGCATAAGCAGAGTGGCCGTCTCTTGAGCGATGGCCCAGAAGACTCAGCGAGAAGGAGACCACCTGTTCTTATCCATTTAATTGAATAACAGCGCAATCAGGATCCATTTACACCGAGCAATTAGACCCTGCCTTGTTTGCCGTGAACGCTGGTCATGTGATGAGATCTCGTTACTGGAGTCGTGTTTCTGCAGGACTCCACGTCTCAGTAATTTTCTGAGATGTCACGCGTCTCACGCTGTTGGCAGAGAGAAGACGCTGGTCATTTTAGAAGCTGACAGTCTGAGCCCTTGCTGTCACCTCCGTGCCCTCTATCAAGATGCTAATGAGTTAACATTCAACACCTCCCA
>NW_015751532.1:0-480 GCF_001515625.1 Sinocyclocheilus rhinocerous
GACAGACACACACGCGCACACACACACACAACCAATCAAACACTCACGACTAATAACTACACAGAATATTTATGTATAGCCTATAAACAATAGGCTAAAGAAATGCATAGTGTAGTTTTGCACTATAATGCTTTAGATGATCTCAAATCATCACCAGTAAATTGTTTATGTGCCCCTTATCTAACAAAAAATTACAGACCGATATATCGGCAAGCCGGACAACCTGACAGTTTCAAAATCTACGTTCAACAATTAGGGTGCGATTAGGTGTCCCATCACTTCGTAGTGGCATAAAATCCCACGTTTTTCTGTGATACATATATACATACATACCCAAACACAGCATTTAATTGATATCTATTTCAAATAAATACTGTTCTTTTGAACTTTCTGCTCCTAAAATATTCAGTAAATATTGTTTGCAATAACATATCACTATTATAAATTTACAACTGAAAGACATTTATAATGTTACAAAAA
>NW_015751533.1:0-480 GCF_001515625.1 Sinocyclocheilus rhinocerous
CGTGCTGTTTTATCATTGCTCCCAAAAAAGGGAGATTTAACTCTTCTAAAGAACTGGAGACCTGTGGCAATTTTGTGTACAGAATATAAAATTTTGTCCAAGGTTCTAGCAAATAGATTAAATGATGTGCTGCATGAAATTGTACACAAAGATCAGTCTTATTGTGTTAAAAATAGGTCAATCATGGATAATCTTCACTTAGTCAGGGATGTTTTTGATTATGCTTATTCTGATGATGTCAACATGGGCCTGGTGTCCCTGGATCAAGAAAAGGCTTTTGACAGGGTTGATCATAGTTTTTTGTTTCATACCCTTGATGTTTTTGGTTTGACAACACCTGATGGACTAAAGACTTCTGAATCAAGACAAATGAGAAAGATTGCAGTGGACTTTTAATCAGACTTGTATAGCAAAGAAGAAACTGATACTGAATGTGTTTCACAGCTATTGCAACAACTGCCTACTCTTACTAAAATGCAG
>NW_015751534.1:0-480 GCF_001515625.1 Sinocyclocheilus rhinocerous
ATATCACGATACATATTGATATTGAATTATTGTCCAGCCCTAACTTCCGCACATTTAAAGTGCATTAAGTACAAAATTAGTTGTTCAAATTTAGCACACTTTAAGTATACCAGTTTAGTATACCAAAAGTACAATTTCAGGGTCTTTTTATTAAGTGTATAAATATGTAAATGTATTTGTAATAAATGTATTTCAAATACATTTTAGTATGTATTTTTTTTCTCTAGGGCAGGTTAGATTAGATTAAGTATTTCACAGTTTAGAGTCGAATTTGACTTCTGTATGATGCCAGCCTTTGGCTGTTTAGTATCAATATCAAATAAAACAAATAAACAGAGAAAAACAAAAATAAACTAAAGGAGCTATATGCAGCTATATATAATATTGTTCAAAGGTTTGGGGTCAATAGGTTTTTTTATACTATTATTCAGCAAGGATACATTAAAGGGGTCATATGATGCGATTTCAAGTTTTCCTTTC
>NW_015751535.1:0-480 GCF_001515625.1 Sinocyclocheilus rhinocerous
TACAGGACTGACAACCGTATTCTGCTGCTGTGTGAACTGGCCTAAATCTTTCAGAGTACCCATTGGTTGGAAAGTACTGCATTAGAATATTTGCATTGGCCAGAGTTAACTTTTCATGTTGTATAATATGTGAACAATACAGTCACGCGTATGAGAATTAATAAAACATTTATCTTGCCTGGCAGCAAGTGGCAGTGCCAAGTTGTGTGGGTGGCATGGTGCGGCCTGTGACTGGTGCTGACATGGGAATCAGGAGGGCAGAGATTCGCCCAGGTCTTCGGGAGGTCATCATCTGCAAAGACCAGGAAGGAAAGGTCGGACTCCGACTCCGAGATATCGATAATGTGAGTAAAGCTCTTTGTATTAAACACTTCCTCAGAGTCAGGATTGGTGTCGTGTTTCATTGTTTTGAGTGTGTAATTGGTATGTAGGTTAATTGGTCATTTGTTTTAGGGCAGCACACCCTCATTCTCAGCATGT
>NW_015751536.1:0-480 GCF_001515625.1 Sinocyclocheilus rhinocerous
TAGACAACATGCCAAATCACACTTGATGCACTCACTCGTAAGAAGCCGTTTACACAAGAATGTGTTCTTGCATGCATAATCAGCTAGACACTTTGTCATCTGTTTTATTAGTAACATATTTTCTCTTAAAATACTTCACATATTAATGATGTAGAACCCCTGTATCTTACTGACATCGCTATGTATAATAGAGTCAAGATGCATTTAGCCGCGATTAAGATTGATAATACTGCAGGTCTAAAGCTGTTTAAGCTATGAGGCAATAGCATGTAACATGGCCTGCATGTATCAGACTACATGAAACACACTACAACTCAATTAAAGTTTCATTAAAATGTTGCCTCACTTTCAAATCACTTCTTTTGCATTGGGGCTATCAGTTTTGTTGTTGATGATTTGTTGTGTGGAGCCGGGGGGAAGGATATGACACCATCAAGCTGAAGGTGGGATTGACTCTGATTGAGATGAATGTGCCAGATG
>NW_015751537.1:0-480 GCF_001515625.1 Sinocyclocheilus rhinocerous
CAATTAATCGCAACATGAAAATTTGATACCGGCATATCCCTAGAGTGCACCTTTTCTTGAAGGTAGTTGAATTCAAATTAGATTTGCCATATGAATTGTAATAAAAACAGCATTGTTATAAGATGATTGCTACACTACACTCATGACTCACAGGTGGTTATTGTGGGGCCTTTCACAGTGCGTGTCCTGCGTACCCGTCCGTTAACGTTACGCCACTGGGCAGACAGCACATTGACTGTTACGTCGTTTGGGCTGCCTTGTTGAGCACACTGAGAACATTATATTTCACACACTTTAAGCCGTTTTATTTTCCAAATGTAATAGGATTAGTCTAACGAATCGAATCGTTCGGTTTGTAATTCTTACCGAACCGAATGCCTCGTACTGAACGGTTCAATACGAATATGTGTATCGTTACACCCCTAATATATATATATATGTATATATGTGTGTATATATATGTGTATATATATATGTGTA
>NW_015751538.1:0-480 GCF_001515625.1 Sinocyclocheilus rhinocerous
CACAAAATAATGTTCTTTTTAGCAACATAATATGACCCCTTTAATAGATTGCAACAGAAATGTGGCAGTTGCGAAAGTGAGAACTATAAGATAATATTGTGCAAACAAACAAATAAATAAACAAATAACGGAAAATAAGTTGCACTCAAAAGTCATTGTTGAGAAAAAACAAATAATTTGTATAGGTGTGTAGATAAAAATTTACATTAAATACTAGTAAATAAAAAATGTTTACAAACACTTTAGAGTGTATTTTATTTGTCCTCACTCAACAAAAATTAGCATAAAACAAACAAATTATTGCATTACAAATTATAAACAAAATTTTTTTTTATAAATGGCAAGCCTAAACTAATTTATTTAGAGTGAAACTGAAACTATATAAAATATATATAAATACATTTTTAGAAAACAAAAAATAGCATGTATATATTAATTATATATTCATTTTTGAATAATTTCAAATGTTCTTGATAATTT
>NW_015751539.1:0-480 GCF_001515625.1 Sinocyclocheilus rhinocerous
TAGACATTTAAAGTGGAGGAGGATAACCCTGTGGCAAATCTCTCTCGCAGAAATTCCAGCACTGGCCCAACAGGGCAATTGACTGGGTCTAACTGACGGCTGTCATAGCATGAAGTGAACAGATGCCACTTAGCAGCATACGAATTCCTCGTAGAGGGAGCTCTGGACTGGAGGATAGTCTCAGCAACCTCAGTTGAGAGACCAGATGCCATGAGCTGTGCCCCCTGAGGGGCCACACCCACAGCTTACACAACTCCAGGCGGGGGTGAAAGATGGTGCCCCCTGCCTGTGAGAGGAGATCCCGTCGGACGGGAATCTCCCATGGAGAGTCTTCGAGTAGGGCTACTAGGTCCGCAAACCATGACCGGCCCGGGCCAGTATGGGGCTACTAATTTGAGAAGAACCCTGTCCCGGCGAACTTTCTCCAGAACTCCAGGGAGCAGAGCAATCAGGGGGAAGGCATACAGACGAAGCCTCGGC
>NW_015751540.1:0-480 GCF_001515625.1 Sinocyclocheilus rhinocerous
TAGTTTGTCCATGTCATCGAGTGTCTTGTTGTCTTCGATAACCGAGAGAATGTCAAGCACAAGGCTAATTCCAGCAAAAACTCCTGCAAGGGCTGTAGTCAGACGCACAGTTTTAGACACCTGTGCAGCCACTTCACCAATGTCATCTATCCGTAAGATGCGTAATATTTCACTGGCACCGGCAGCATATTTAAATAAACCACTGATATCATCCTTTGGTTTATTAAGGTGTGTCAGTATTTCATTAAAATGTTTACAAATGACATTCAGAATGTCAGTCATAGGGGTGATTTTGTTCTGAAATTCTTCAAGTCCATTTTTGGCATTTTGTATGAATTTCTTCTGATCGTGCATTTTCATGACGTTTAAGACTCCACTACAAACTCCACCACCTAAGGCCACAGCTGACCCTACGCCTGCCACAGCAACAGAAGCCCCCAGAGTAAATGGAGCTAAAGCTAATCCTGCAATGGTGGCGAC
>NW_015751541.1:0-480 GCF_001515625.1 Sinocyclocheilus rhinocerous
TGTGAGGCGTAATGGCCCGTGATGTACCACACAGGCTGGTCTCAGCAGCACCATGTGCACCAATATTTACCCAACGACTCAAGCGGCACATGGAGAACTTTCCACACACATGCCACTGAAAGAGATCACATGACCCTGGTCCTGAGCTCTGATTGGTGCTCTGACTCCACGTCCAGGTGTGACTCGGGTCATCTGACCGCTGAATGCTACAATCCGCTACGACAAACATCAGCACACACAGAGAGATACATATTACACGCACACACACGGACGCACACACATGCACGCACACACTTACACAAACACACACACATGCACACAAACACACACATGCACACACACACACTCACACGCACACACACAAGAAAATAGGCACACACACACACACACACGCACATAGACACACACACACATACACACACACACTAACATACACATACACACACACACACTCACATACACATACACACATGCACAGAA
>NW_015751542.1:0-479 GCF_001515625.1 Sinocyclocheilus rhinocerous
AATGTTCTTTTTAGCAACATCATATGACCCCTTTAACATTTTGCTAATAAACATTTAACACATACGAATATAAGGTAAAATAATTTATTTTGATTCAACTGAACTATTTTAATACGTTTTTAACATTTTCCTCACCTCACCTGCTGGACCACCATCTTGGATTTATGCCTTGGTGCAGTGCATTCTGGGATTGCCTTCTCTCTGAAGAATAAGTATAATGCACTTTTTTAGAATCTCAGCAAGACAAGGTATCTTGTGTAATTCTGCTTACCATTTGCATTGGTTGCACATCTATGGCATAAAACCTTTCAGTTCACTATGTTTTGGAACAGAGCCTTAGCCTATAGAACAACAGAGAAAGCATGATGAAGCTGCTGATGATGATGGTGCTTATTATTTTGTAGATGGGATGCGCTGAAACTGGGTTGGGATTTTGCTAAACTGACTAATTGCTCAGCATTTGATCTGCCCTGTCTGCG
>NW_015751543.1:0-480 GCF_001515625.1 Sinocyclocheilus rhinocerous
TTAAGAGAACAGCTATCTGTCTACAGTTTGTTGTCTCAGAAATTACATTTTCAGCCATTTTCAAGACTAAATAAATGACCAAAGAGTGCTTTACTGGTAGGTTTAAAGCTAAGCAATGGAAATAGACAATCAGGAGATGGGAGCTTTTTAAAAAAAAAAAATAATAAAAATAAAAAAAGACGTGTCTAGGCACTTAATCTGCAGATAATAAAACTGTTGGATGAAGCTACTTCATCTTGCTTGCATGACTTAGTTTTGAAATGTGCATTTGTTTTACCTGCAAAGCAAGTGCGCTTCCACTATTTCCATTTTCACTTTTAACACAACCTGCAATCATATAAATACTACACTGGACATTATTTATAACAAATATGACCAGAAGATGGCTCTGTACTGTGGCACAATTGTGTTACTTTTTTTGGACACATGAAGAGCTTATGGTTCGTTCATGGATAAAAACAACTTCAGTTGTCGTCTCCA
>NW_015751544.1:0-480 GCF_001515625.1 Sinocyclocheilus rhinocerous
AAAAAAAACATCTTTGTTCATGTGCATGTCACACTCAAGATCGATTCTGTACTACACTTGAATCATTAGATCTTATTATTTTTTTACTCGTGCAATATGTAAAAAAAAAACAAACAAAAAAAACATCTGTGCAATAATAATACAGGATAGTTGTCTATCCTCACAGGAAGACCTCCAGGGATCTGATGGTCATGGCACACCTGTATATTGTAAGAATTTTGTTTTTAGGGATGGAAATGTCATGAAAATGTATATAGTGATTTGTATTCTTCATGAATGAAAACACTATAAAATATGTTTTAAATTCCTGAGCCATAATCAAAAATGACATGAAAAGTCATGGAAATGCATTGCTCAAAAGTGTGAAAACTCTGAACCTCATGTCATCACAGGAAGTGGGAAAGATTTTAAAGTCTACACTGGACGCGACAAAGAATTGCAAATCATTTGAATGTTGTGTCAGTACGTTATAAATAGAAC
>NW_015751545.1:0-480 GCF_001515625.1 Sinocyclocheilus rhinocerous
TTTATCTTTATGCATTAAATACTATATCATATAAATATGAAGCCAACATGAACACAAAGAGTACATTTCTAAGAACTTAAATGTGGGCTGTCCCATTTATGAGAGATTTTAACATTCAAAACAGTCACAATCCTGTCATAAAAGCCCAATATCATGAATTTGCTGCACTTTACCTTTCAAAAACCTTGACATTTTATATGCCCATTTCCCCTCACAGGACTGGAAGATATTGTGTAGCGTGCGTGTTAACAACTGTCTGCCTCCCTCTGCACAGATGGACCTCTCGAAAGCAATAAGAGTTATATGTTCTGTTCCCTCTCTGTGTCCTGTGGGGCCCCCAGAGCCCAGTGAAAGTGCCAGGGTCGCTACATAGGAAGCGTTCACAGCGAGAGGCTGAAGGTCAGCTCCTGCACGCAGCAGGACGTCCAGAGTGAGCGCAGCCTGTTTCTCCAGCTGGCCTTTGAAGGAAAGGCTGAGCAC
>NW_015751546.1:0-480 GCF_001515625.1 Sinocyclocheilus rhinocerous
TTTTTTTAAATAAAGCAGAATTTTTAAAATGGAATATGCACCTGCTTCCAAATGACTCTGACTCCAGATTTCTCTTCCTGTCTTCACGCATGCAAACATCTGTAAGCCGTTTTCATGTCTGTCTTTCAGCTGGATCAGCTGGTGATGGACTCCACAAAAGAAAGGAAGGATATGGAGATGAAACACTCAACTATTCAACAGAAGGTACTCCAAACATTAATGACCCACAAACCCCAGGCCATCGCACACTGTACAGGGCCAGTCAGAAAATATTCATTGTTTAGAGCAACATGAGGCTTTGCAGCACACTGATGAAAGCTGAAACCAAGAAACAAAATCATGTTGAAACAGAATATCCTTCCCTACTCTCCTCTCCTCAGGGTTTGAGCTTTAGAAATGATCTAAAGTACACAAAGTGAAGTTTTTGCCTGATATACTGTGCACAGGTTTATGAATAAACAGTCAAAGTAATAAAGTTGC
>NW_015751547.1:0-480 GCF_001515625.1 Sinocyclocheilus rhinocerous
TCTGGTCTTCTCCCCATCCTTTTGCCCGGTTTGGCCAACAACTGAGACTGTTCTCCAGACTGTCTACCTCTTGGGGCATAGTTCTCTTCCTGCTGGTTGGAGCTGTCTCAAGATTGTCCACCCCTGTGCACCCCTGAACTTGTGTGTTTTCAAGAAATATTTAATTCACTCACTCTGCATTTGGATCCTTTCCTTCTGACCCTGACAAATGCAATCAGATCAGACCAGCATTAAAAAAAATAGTGTTGTGACGTGTAGCTAACTATGGTAATCCATACTCAGAATTTGTCCTCTGCATTGAACCCATCCATGTGCACACACTGGAGCAGTGGGCAGCCATTTCCTGCTGCTACTGGGAATCAAACCCATGACCTTCAGGTTGCAAGTCCAACTCTCTAACCATTAGGCCACAACTGTAAGGAAGAAAAACGTTGCGAACAGGAGCACTTGATACATGTACATTGTTGTACAGTATGAAAT
>NW_015751548.1:0-480 GCF_001515625.1 Sinocyclocheilus rhinocerous
TTGAAATCACGGCTATTGTTGGATGGGAAAGTGAACGGGAAAGGCGGCGCCCGTCAGTTTTTACTTTCACTTTTAACATGACCCACATTCATGAGAAGCTGTGGCGTAGAACAATAGTCATCCAATCAGTAGTGAGCGTTCAGCCAATCAGCAGCGAGGTGCTCTATAGCGTTGCAGACCGCTCTCTGGCTGTCATTCAACTCCAGCATCCTCAAGCCATCCTCATGCCTACAGCCAGGTAGGGCTGGATAATCAGACACCTATTAAACTATTTAAGGACTTTTATAAGTTTTATAATTTTGTCATTCCATAATGTAAATAGAAACACATTTTTCAACTCGAATAGCATGTCATTTTGAGAGAATTTGGCGATGATCTTTTGAATGTTTGGGCTAATGGAAACTCACAAGATGTGATGTTATAATGTTTTCTGGATAGTTTGATTATTTACCATGTTTCTGAGATGGCTGTTCTTTTTTT
>NW_015751549.1:0-480 GCF_001515625.1 Sinocyclocheilus rhinocerous
GGAACATGGTTATGTAACGTGTCAAATGAAAACTGCACATTTTTCTATGGGTCAATGGGAGAAATGGCCTTTGCCTTTTACTGATGCAAGCTAGTATTAGAGTCACAATTAACTGAATCATCTGAGTTTATATTCAGGAACGCTGTGAGACTGATTGACCTGTAGTCGTTCAAACTAAAGAGGTTCTTGTCTCGTCAACCTTTGGCTCGGACATGCCATCATCACAGGTGCGTTATGTAATTCTTTAAGTGAGACTTTCACACAGGTGTGGAGGGAAAGATGACAGTGATGCAGTGGATGTGTTTTAGCAGACATTTCTTATTTGCATCTGCTGATTTCCCATTCAAAAGCACTGGCTCGATAACCATCAGCAGTGAGAGCTGCATGAAAGACCAGGGAACGTGAAATCCTATGCTAAACATTGTCTTTCAGCTCACTCAATATTAAATAATATAACCTTCACTGGTGAATAAAGTAACA
>NW_015751550.1:0-480 GCF_001515625.1 Sinocyclocheilus rhinocerous
TTGATTGATTGATTGATTTACTGACAGTATACTGTATTGTGTGTTCATATTCAATTCTATGAGCTGAACTTTTCCTTTCTCGTGCTTTTCGTCTTATGTAGAATCTCTTCACAGTAGTGTAATAAAAGCAAACTTTTCTTTGAGCTTATTGTTGAATTTCATTGCATCTGCACCCCTCTATTTATGTTCTATTCTGTAATTAGACACTGCCTTGCAAAATGATTCCTGATTCCCAAAAGGAGGTTTCTGTAACACTGTTTTGAATTGATCTCACTGGTGTTCATTAGACAGTGAAGTAGTCTGTGTATTTGTCAGGTTTGTATGTCATCTGAGGCCAAAGTTTGATTCTGACAAAAGATAATGTTTTTGACTAAAATATTTGACCTGGAAGTTTGACGTTTGTACAAGTGTGTTGTAGTTTTGATATTGTATATTGTTGTGAGAAAATGGTGAATTGTTTCATGAATTGTGTGTTAGCAA
>NW_015751551.1:0-480 GCF_001515625.1 Sinocyclocheilus rhinocerous
GAGCCAGTTCAGTCCACTATATCCTTCCCTCACTCGCCCTTCAACCCAAGCTCCATATTCTTTACCTCACTCTGCACACTGGCTGGCTGCTCCTCCACCACATCAGCATCAATCCATGTATGCTCCTCAATCAGTGCAACGGACTGAACCATGGCTTACATACCCTGAAATGCCATACAGTCAGCCGCAACCAGCACCTTATGAGAACTTTCCCACATTGATGCCAGTCCAGGAGAAAGTCTATCTAGGCCCTAAACCACGAATCCCCATGTTAATTCATCGAGACCCTGCAGAATTCGCCAGACTGAAGATGTCATTGGAAAATTTACTGCCAGCTGATGCCACCGAGCTCTTTAAATACCAAATATTGGTGGACCATCTTAAATTAGAGGAAGCCTCCCTTATTGCTGACTCTTACCTGAACTCTGTCACCCCTTACTCTGACACAATGGCGGCCTTAAACGAGAGGTTCGGTCAGCC
>NW_015751552.1:0-480 GCF_001515625.1 Sinocyclocheilus rhinocerous
TTGGCAAAACAATAGGTCTGTACATTACCTTTTACATTGTTGCTGTTTCATATTTGGTTTTATATTTTATATTTGTTTTAAATGTTTTGTTGTAACGGCAATTGGTTGTTTACTGGCAGGCCCCATTGTGACAACTTACCCCATATAGTATCACAATCTGCTACTGTTTGTATTGAACTTTTTCTTGGGCAATTATTTTTATTTATTTATTTGTTTGTTTGTTTGTCTGTCAAAACTTAAATATACATCCATGTGTAGAAACTGACTTTCATAAATACACCCTGAGAAATATTGACAACTAGCCCCAGTCACCCCTATATCAGAATAATGAAATAGTCTTTATGCAATATTGACAGTTACCTTGCACGGTTATGACTTACCATTCATCACCTGAGCTAAATTTAAAAACGAGTTTACTTAGATATCAGAAACTAGGGATAGTATGCTGTGAAATAACCAGTAAAGGTTCTTCAAATAGCC
>NW_015751553.1:0-480 GCF_001515625.1 Sinocyclocheilus rhinocerous
ATCATTTTCCATTACACAAATAAAGGAAATAAAGTTTTAATACTTAATCTTTTCCCTGAGTACTTTCTTGCTAACATTATGTGAAAGCAAAGTACAGTCAATCTTCTTCTTAAATGGAGACATTTCTGTGGCTACAGGTGGGTTTGGTCATTTATGTTTCTGATTCCAGGGCATCGTATTTCCAAGCAGTTACTGTAGTTTAATATGAGAAACGCACACAAATGCCAAAACATGCACGAGGCCAAACGAAGGAAAAGGACAGCAAGTTTTTGGTGGGAGAGAGAGAAATTGAGACAAAAAAAAAAGAGAGAGAGAGAGCGAAAGGGAGAAGAGGAAGGAAAGGCAATCAGTCCAGTCCATGAACAAACACGTGGGGGGCAGTTTGGAGCCTTCTCCCCCAGATGTGCTTGCAGCTGAGGCTTGCAGGAAACAGCTCTTAACCCGGTCTCATTTTCAAGCTATTTAACCCAGTGCGGCGAC
>NW_015751554.1:0-480 GCF_001515625.1 Sinocyclocheilus rhinocerous
CAAGGCGAATGAATACATCATCTATAAAAGTGGTCAGACTCTCAACGAGGGAAAAGCTGTTTGCCGAAGAGCGTGAACGAGATCAGATCAGTTCAGTGCAATGAAGTCAGCATCACATTAAGGAAAGAAACGCTCAGGCTTTCCGACTGAAGAGAGATAATGCTCGGAGAAAGCCGATGGTTTGTGGGTCAGGGGTCTATTTTGGGACGGAGGTGGCAGAGCTCTGTCACTCAGCGTGACTGGCAGCGGTCCAGGACATTTTCAATTTCAGGAACTGGAGGTACAACAATAAACAAGGCCCCTTCATTCTAGGATCCCGGATGGGAGATAAAAAAAGGAAGGCAGAACATAGACAGAACAAACAGAACATACAGCCTCCCGCCGTCTCTTTCTCTTCCTCTGCCGCTTTTCTGCTTCCCTCGCTCTCTGACGCACGCACACACACACACACACACTCACACACACTCACACACACACACA
>NW_015751555.1:0-481 GCF_001515625.1 Sinocyclocheilus rhinocerous
TGCATAAATACTCTGACAGTGCCACAGCTTCCAGCCAAGGTACTGCATGATAAAAATAACTACACATCTAAAACACAGCTGACATGACATCTACTCAATCAGCTGCACTAACAGGGTGGAAAAGGGCTGTTCTCAGAAATATTCTGTTTTGTGTCTTCAGGGCTGAAGTCGAGTGTGGGGAACTCTGATGATTGGACTCATAAGCTGCAGAGGTTGAAACTAGAGGCTCTGGTAAGGACAGGAAGAGACCAGGATGCTGAGGAAGCTCTGCAGATCCTTACACAGGTATCGTTTTAAACCAAAGACTGACACAGATCTGCAGTCTAACAACAGATTTTTTTGAAAGAAGTCTTAAAAGCTCACCAAGGTTGCATTTGATAAAAAATACAGTGAAACGGTATTATTGTGAAATATTATTACAATGTAAAATAGCTCTTTTCTGTTTTAATATTTTAGTTTATTCCTGTGATGATAAAGCTGA
>NW_015751556.1:0-481 GCF_001515625.1 Sinocyclocheilus rhinocerous
ACTGTTACTGTTACTGTAATACCATGAAAATGGGCATTAATTTCTATTTATTTACACACATATACATTTTAGTTAGTCAACAGCACGATTTGGTCTTACTAATCTTTTAGATAATATTATTGAGAACAATAAACACCATAATTGGCCCCATTTTTATGACTAACGTCTAAAATTCGAATGACGGTTTTTGCAAATATAGATACTCTATGATTAAGTGATTGTCTCTCGCCAGGTCTTGATAGCATTACTTCATGCCGCGATACCATACAGACGTGGATTAAGAAAATCAGCCCGTTTCCATTCGAAACGGCGAGAGGCTCTTCTACATTCCCTCTAGAAGTAGACATCTGCTGTCTGACCAGCCTCTGTAGGATCTTCACCTCAGATCGAGTCCTGAAAGTCCCAGTCTGGAGTCAGATGGATCTCAGTAGCTCTGTGCCACAGGCGCCCAGGACGCTGTAAGCCTGGCGATGGAGCTCTC
>NW_015751557.1:0-481 GCF_001515625.1 Sinocyclocheilus rhinocerous
AAAAATGTCAGGCTGATATAACTGTCTTAAATAATAGTATATAAATAATGCTAAACTAACTAAAATCTAAAATCATTATTTCATAAAAATTGCTTTTGTCCTTCAAATCATAGTCATGTGGTGGAACCAACATGCAAAGCATACACTTTCAATGCTTTCAATGTTTTTAATGTTTCTCTGTTTTGATTTGTTTTTGTTTTTAAATGGGCATAAATTCAAAATGTCAGGCTGATACAGCTGTCCTGAAATCTTAATGAAAGAAGGGGGCCTCTGAATTCTTAAAAATGAATCCTTAGGTACTTTGGCATAATCTTTTATTATGTCTGCCAAATCAAAGTCGTATGGTGCAATCAACATGCAAAAATATGCAGAACAAATCAGGAAATGATGTCAGAGAGCAGACCCAAGTAGGGATGTTCATTTTAACCGTTTAACCGTTAACCGACCGCAAGAATTTTGACCGATTAATACAATCAGTTAA
>NW_015751558.1:0-481 GCF_001515625.1 Sinocyclocheilus rhinocerous
CAGCACTGTTGGACATCCTGGTGTGAATTTCTCATCTAACATAAGCTAAAAATACAAACAGCATCATTATCCGAAGTTCAGCCAAATCGTTATGACTGTGGTGCTTTATTCATGCAATTTATTAATTTTGATGTTCATTGCTGGGATATAAAGTAGGCCTACCTATTATTCACAGATTCCACAAAAATAGAAATGCAAAAAAAAAAGTCAGAGAACAGATGTTTTTTTTTGGCTATTTGAGACTGTGTTTAACAATACTTCATGATGCATAATTCTTATAATTTTAATAAGGCTTATAATGTTATAATGCCAAGAACAGTTAAGGGCAAAAAAAAATCAAACAATGCTGACAAAGATGCAAAAAAGTAATGTTTCAATATTTCAATATTCGTATTTAAATGAATGGGTAACACTTTACAATAAGGTTAATTAGTTAAGTAGTTAACTGTATTAGTTAACATGAACTAAGCATGAACAATAC
>NW_015751559.1:0-479 GCF_001515625.1 Sinocyclocheilus rhinocerous
AAAGGAAAAAATGAAATCGCATCATATGACCCCTTTAAACAAATCCAGGGCTCTATTGATCATGGACTGGGAAAAAATGGCTTAGCTCCTTTATCAGAGTTACTCTATCACCAAAAAAGTGTTTTATTGTAAATGATTGTATCAGGTAAACATTCCAGTCGATTCATCATTGTAATGAAAAACAGGCGTGGTAATCCTTTTGAATTTGCTCGCGGTGGGTAGATTATATGGTGGGTGAATTTCTCATTCAGACCAGTTGGGGAAGCATCACTAATGAACCTGGCACGACTAGCCACTGAAGAAAATGAGGCTGTGTGCATCGCAAGGCATTGTTTGCAGGACACTCAGGTGTGTTCTGTCAATAAAAAGCAGCGGAGCCAAACGCACTGAAGACTTGAGCTCGGCCACGGCACTGCAAGCTTATAAATATGAATACATTTCACATCCTGGCTTGCCCGTGGCCTGTATCGGGAAGATTT
>NW_015751560.1:0-481 GCF_001515625.1 Sinocyclocheilus rhinocerous
AAAAGCACAAAATTACTAAAACTAAAATTAAATACAAAAATTAAACCATTGAGAATACTAATAGAACCTATACAAGTATATTAATGAGGCTGTTTTGGGGTGAGTGTCTCTGGATCCTCTGGTACCTGCAGCTGCGCGACGGCCCGCAGGAAACTGAGTCTGTTCTGCAGCAGCGATGAAGACGAGGAGAGCGATGAAGATGACAGGATCTGCAGCAGCCGCGGCACCTGCGTCCACGCACACGACAGCTGAGACACAGAGAGAGAGAGACACGTGAGGAGACACAGAGGAGGAAGACAGGAGAAACACTGCTGTGTGATCGACTCCTGACCTTACAGAACCACAGGAAGTCCTGCGTGACGGACGTGGAGCAGCTCTGGATCTCCACCAGAGGGAGCTGATCGTCAGCCGTCACCAGAACACAGTCCTTCTGATAGAAGACACTTGCCAGGTACACGCCTCTGCAACACACACACATATA
>NW_015751561.1:0-481 GCF_001515625.1 Sinocyclocheilus rhinocerous
AAACCAATTTGTGTAACATAACTGTAGGATGGCAGTTTTAATTTTTTCTGTAAATAATAATAAAAAAATAATAAAACATAAAATAAATCAATCAATTAATTAAATTATCTCAGTAAAAGGCTTTATTTAATAAAAAAAATTTATTTAATTTTATTCATTTAAAACCAAGTGTAGACAAAACCAATTTTTGTAACATAACTGTAGGGTGGCAGTTTTAACGATTTATGACAATTAAATAAAACAATTATATTTAAATAAATTAAAACATCTCTGTATGAGGCTTTATTTAAATATTAACGTATTCATTTAAATAATTTAATCTATTTAAAAACAAATGCATGCAAATTCCATTTGAATAACACAACTATAGGGGGCAGTTTAATTATTTTTGTAAATAAAAATATGAATATATGAAAGAAAATAAATTATCTCAGTATACAGCTTTATTTAAATATTTAATTAATTGTCTAATTTATTTAAA
>NW_015751562.1:0-481 GCF_001515625.1 Sinocyclocheilus rhinocerous
AGATTTGATCAAATACTTGAAATGATTCTCATACGTAACTGAAATGTGAAATACTAATGATTATCTATCACAACAAATCCAACAGTGGCGACTCGCACGTTTTCCTGTGAACAAAGTGACTGAACCGTGTGCTACATTAATAGCCGTGTGGTGAACGTCTGCGGCGTTTTACAATAAAGGCACTGATCTTTCAATAAGCACAAGGACAAAGGGGGACTAACTAATGTCAAAGTCCTCTAGCGTGTCAGCGAAAACAAAGAATGAACCACTGAAGCGCGCACTCCTCTCTGATCTCCTCGTGTATCGGGGCATTCAATCCATCATGCAGATGCGTGGCTGTGTATTCGACACAGCTGCCGTAGTTCCTCGCGGCTGCCACAGGGAAGGTGTGGGTCTCGTCCAGAGCGGAGCGGCTGCTCAAGATGTGATGACTTGGACGTAGTTAGCAGGGTAGAGGCCTATTTCTCCGCTGACCAGCTGT
>NW_015751563.1:0-481 GCF_001515625.1 Sinocyclocheilus rhinocerous
CTATTTTTAGTAAATTTACAGAAGCATACTTGGTTGACAGCCTACTTTACCAGTGTATTGTTGCTTTGGGTATAAAACATTTATGTTTTGTTTTTGCATTTTGTTATTGCTAGAATGGTTTCACTGATATAATTTGGGACAAATGCTTGATATGCTTGGAGAATTTTGGGAAAATCCATAATCTCGTTTTTGACTCTATTGCTGTGTCTGAAAATGCTCACTTGTTCACTAATCCCTATATAGTGCATGGCAGCTGAGTGCACTCTGTCGGCAAGGAGTGAGCCAAATGATGCCAAAATTCGGACACTGACTGCATCGGGTGTCAAAATGTTGTCACAATTCCTTCACCCTCACTAGAAATGTGTTCTCTCTCATTCCTTTAACTCTGAAATGGCTACTATATTTATTGGCAACAACTAGGAAATTGTGATACTCATCATTTCAAGGTAATGTCATCTCTAAATTGGACTAGTTAGGGCAG
>NW_015751564.1:0-481 GCF_001515625.1 Sinocyclocheilus rhinocerous
AAACCCAACCCTAAACCTACCCGATAGTGTTAACAAATACAAAAGCGATCTAAAAACACATTTGTTGATGCAGCTGTGCTATTTTAACCTTCTTACGCAGATTTGAGCTGTTTTCTCTGACTACATTTAAGTCTCTCCTAAAAACATATCTGTTTTCTCTGGCTTATAAATACTTTTCTATTATGGTCTTTGCCTAGTATTTTGTCTTCTAAGTGTCTGTACTCTGTTTCCCTTGTTTTATAAAGTTTTAGTCATTATATCATTGGGGCTAGACCCGGTCTGAATTGTGTTTAGTTTGTGCTGATTTCTATATTTTGTTTTATTCTTTTCTGAATCTCTGTACAGCACTTTGGTCAGTCGTGTGGCTGTTTTTATATGTGCTATATAAATAAATTGAACATGAACCGTAGTTTCTCAAGTAATTATGTGAAAATTAGGCTTTATTAATCTAAACTGTGGACCTGCAAATCATATTTTGTGT
>NW_015751565.1:0-481 GCF_001515625.1 Sinocyclocheilus rhinocerous
AAATGAAAGAAAAGAGAAAAACATATACATATATATATATTTTTTTTTTTTAGGAATTTAGAAATATGTTCCATATTTATTTTAAACATTCCTTATTTATATTCTGGAAAAAAAGAAATCCCCAAAAATAATGGTTATTAAAACTAGCTATTAAGGTTATTTTTCTTACTATAATTAATTGAATGTCAATTCACAATATTGTCAAAAGTATGACATTGTTGCATGATTGTATCTGTTGCATACAGTTTAGGATTTGTGCCTTTGAAACAAACAACTGGAAAACCAAGGTGTACCATATGTGTGGAAAATGCTATTTACTGTAGTTCCTCAATAGTATGATTGGCTGTGAAATGTTATGGTTCACGAGTAAGCAGGCAATTCCTTAGTGGAAACCTGTCCTTCAGCGTAGAGGGGGTCTCACCTTCCCCAGCAGGGACCAGGTGTGTTCACACAGGTGGGGGCAGATGGGAGCCAGCAGGAG
>NW_015751566.1:0-480 GCF_001515625.1 Sinocyclocheilus rhinocerous
ATTTTCATTTTTGGGTGAACTAACCCTTTAACTAACATTAACAATAAGCAATACATTCTGAAGAGTATTTATTAATTTTTGTTAATTTTAGTTAATAAAAATACAGCTGTTCATTGTTAGTAAATGTTATTTGAGATCCATATATTATTAGCAGATACAACTTTTGATTTCAATAATGTAGCCTATTAGTAAATGTTGGAATTAACATATACTAAGCTTAAGAAATGCTTTAAAAGTATTTTTAATAGTAACTAACTAATGTTAACAAATGGAACCCTATTGTACAGAGTTACTGATTTAATTAAAAACTGCTGTGTATTTCTATGCTTATTAGAGCATCGTGTCGCTTGCTATATTAAATCAACTGAGCGTCCCAGCACTTCACTTACTGAGTGTGTAAGTATAAAGTTTAAAATCAGTCACTTATAAGGCTTGGTTTCAGTCAGTAGACACACAGAAAGGTTTAGCTCTGATGTAATT
>NW_015751567.1:0-481 GCF_001515625.1 Sinocyclocheilus rhinocerous
ACGCATATTGTGCATTTTTTTTTTTTTGTATAGACAGCACGGCGTACATTTCTTTGTGATGCATGAACCGGAACAAAAATAAAAACAAAATCGATTTTTTTGGACTACCATGTCATAATCCATTGAGATGATTCAAAATGAGATTTAAAAAAAATTCAAGATAATAACTAGGTGCGCATTTCACGTGACAACTAAGTTGCATATGAATGTTTGGAATGTTTATCATTGCACAAAACTGCATGTCACATGACCTGTGCATGCAGTTAGCTACTCGTTAATTTTTTCTACATTTTTAATCAACCTTTGAATAAAAATGTTGTATCTCATTGTAGTCAAACCAACGAATAAACCTAATTATATTACTTGAACCATATTAGTATTAATATTAATATTTTATATTAGCTATATTAAGTTGAATGCTGTGATTATGAATGGGAAACGCAGAACTTTTTTGAGCCCAGAGCAATAGGCTATAGATGAA
>NW_015751568.1:0-481 GCF_001515625.1 Sinocyclocheilus rhinocerous
GAAATCAAATTGATTTGCCTTAGCCAATTAAATTGTATCATAAGTCCCCAAATAATTTACTCAATACAACTAGTTTACTTTTTTCATCCGACAAAAATATATGGAAGACGGTGGCTAGTTGGAGCAAAGACGAGAGTTCTGTTACCAAGAGTTCTCTTCATACTTCAAAAATGTCTTGTATTATAATTTTAGTGAATTTTAAAATACCGTAATCGTCATATTTTTGAGCCGTTTTGTAAAGAAGTGTACAGACAAAATTAACTATATCATGAAGGAAAAATATAACTTAACTGATTTTTGTAACAGAAAATGATTATTCAGCTAAAAGTTATTTATATTTTTAAACGTTTCATAAATGTGAGGTTGGGGCTTGAGGTTTATATTGGGGCGTGTTGTTACATTGTGAAAATATTACAAATATACAATTTATAAATTGCAATATTGACGCTTAAAAAATGGTTTGGGGTTATTGTACATTAAC
>NW_015751569.1:0-481 GCF_001515625.1 Sinocyclocheilus rhinocerous
TTAGATTAACATGAACTAAGAAGATTAATAAATGCTGGTATTGTTCATTGCTAGTTCCTGTTAACTATGTTATCTATTTTTCATTAGTCAATTAATTCCAAATGTACTTTATACATATTTTTACTGGCATCTGTACGGAGAACCAGCAGTGCACAACACAACAAAATCTCCACAATACAACAAAATCTCTGCAACACAATGAAATCACCACAACACACCGCATAGGACTAATTTCATTGTGTTGAGCGAATTTCTTTGTGTTGTGGCTTGTTTTCATTGTGTTGTGACTTGTTTCCGTTGTGCTGAGACTTTTTTCCATTGTGTTGTGGCCTATTTCCATTATGTTGTGACTTGCTTCCGTTATGTTGTGGCTTGTTTCCGTTGTGTTTTGCTAATTTTGTTGTGTTGTGGCTTGTTTCTATTGTGTTGTGCTAAGTTCATTGTGTTGTGGCTTGTTTCCGTTGTGTTGTGCTAATTTCAT
>NW_015751570.1:0-481 GCF_001515625.1 Sinocyclocheilus rhinocerous
AATACAGCCCACAGTCAGCTGGAGCAGGTCAGACCATTTCAGACTAACTTTCATGCTCATGGCAGTAAATCTTATGTCACACAGACCATTTTAGTCATAAGAATGTTGTTTATTTTGAAAAAATAAGATTTGCAAAGTAGTGATATGCAGAGATAACATTAGAACAGATGAAAAACAGATAGATGGCAAGTCCATTATAGGGCTGACCTTAAACTAGTCTTCGTTAAAGTTTAGTAGGAGCAAACTGCTTCCTGACAGCCAGACCATTCTTAATATTTATCACAGTTTTCACTTTCATTGGTTGCGGAAATGTTGTGCTGTGTGTCGGTGTGTTTGTGTATGTGGAACTCAGATGCACAAAAGTGAGTGGTTGGAATTAAAGATTTAATACTGTACTTTAATATTGCTTAAGTATCATGTATTAATGGCTTAAATTGATTTCAATCTCTTCATTTAGTGGTGGAAGGAAGATTCATATTCA
>NW_015751571.1:0-481 GCF_001515625.1 Sinocyclocheilus rhinocerous
TTACACTTCCGGATTCTGACGTCATAGTTCCCCCACTCTATTAACTGCCTACTTATTGAAACGAAACTGAGTATCTGATATTAATAAATTAATTTACATTTAGGCCTACACTGATGCGTTTGGCAGATGCACACACTGCATTCAAGGTACACTTTATTCTTGCTTTTGCTGGGAAATGACCTTAGTATAGAGTGCTGAAGGGATGACATCATTTCTAGGCCAAAACACAGAAACCAGTTAGCATTTTAGCATGTGCGGTTCCGTCCTGAATTCAGTGGGTTTTTTGAATAGGTTTTTGGTTAGATGACTGACACAAGGACTTCAATCTCAAGATATTTTCATTCTTATTTTATTCTACTACACATCAGTAATATAGGCTACCTTGTGTTTTTAAAACTTGTCTTGAAAAAGGCAGTTGCTAGCAAGTGGCTATGTGACTAGAGGTTTCGAGGACATGAAACATCATCAAACCGAACAGGAA
>NW_015751572.1:0-481 GCF_001515625.1 Sinocyclocheilus rhinocerous
AAGAGAAACAACAGAGGGTATGCTATGCTAGTCTTTCCTATTTTCACTGGGCTCTAACCAGTATAAATATGCCCATCATCTGAACAAATGATGAAGTATTGAAAAATATATATTATTTATACAGTACCAAGACTATGTGTCAATTCATCAGAAAGCTTGGAGTAACGATCAGATATACGATAAGAGACATGGATTCGGCATATGGTTTCCAAACAGCCGCTTGTTCAGTTAACTTAAGCATTAACACAAGATTAGTATTCAAAGCATTGCCAGAAAGCCAAAGTGGAAAACTTCCACTGAAGGATTCGAAAGCATATTGTATGTGACCTTTATTTTTCACACCTAAAGATTAATGACGTGATTTTTATGTGACTTTCTTTTAAGGGTCTTAAATTCCTGTCTCGCCTGTACATGGATGGAAACCTTCTGGAACAATTTCCCTCTGAGCTCCCATCAACACTCCAGGAGCTCAAGATAAATG
>NW_015751573.1:0-481 GCF_001515625.1 Sinocyclocheilus rhinocerous
GATCGCAATCGACGGGTTGGCGACCACTGGTTTAGAAGGATATAGTAACGCCTGAATAATTATTATCCAATACTTTACAAAAGCTTACAATTATTTCAGTGATTACTAGAGAATTATCATGTTATTCACTTTCGAATACTTATCCAAATAATTAGACATTTCTTCTGAATAATTTGGTAATACTTCAGTCATTACTAGTGGGTTACCACGACATTCACTTTAGAATTAATTATACATTATGCATTATTCACATTAATTATGAACCTGTATACAGTAGTGCTCAGTAGTTCTTGGGCAGGTGTGAAAAAAATAGTAGTTACTGATTAGCTAATAGTGAACCACCAGTTTCAACTGAGCGCTATTACTTACTAAATCATTAATCAGAGTTTCTTGGTAGTTACTACAATGTTAATAGTGCATTACTCAGTTGTTCCTGTGTAGTTATTCATTACCGATGGAACAGTATTCTAAAGTGTTACAC
>NW_015751574.1:0-481 GCF_001515625.1 Sinocyclocheilus rhinocerous
TTTCATGCAAGACAATACTCCTGTCACACTGCAAAACGGGTAAAGCAGTTTCTTGAAGACAAGAACACTGAAATAATGAAATGGCCAGCCCAGAGTCCTGATCTAATCTCAACTGAAAATCTCTGGAAAATCCTTGTTGACAAAAATATGGCTAAGAAACCCACTATAGTCACCGAACTTTGGAAGCGAGTGGAAAAAGAGTTGACCAAGATCACACCAGCACAGTGTGAGAAACTAGTGATGTCCTGGGGCCGCAGATGTGCTGAAGTCATTCAAAGTGAGGGGCTCTACAATTACTACTAATTTCTGACAGCTGTAAGCCTCCAAAATTTTAGTTGCAATCTTGTGCTACAGTGGTTACTGTTCTCTAATTTTTTTATTTAATTTTTTTTTATTTTAGTGTTTTCCACTAAATAAAGGTTTTTGTTGAAATGCATTGGTTATTTTGTCAAACATGTTAGTAGAACAGTGGTATACCTAC
>NW_015751575.1:0-481 GCF_001515625.1 Sinocyclocheilus rhinocerous
TCTAACAAATGTTTTCAACTGTTAATCATTTTGAAACATTTATAGCAGGCAGGGTTAACCTTACAGTAGTGCTCAGCACTGATTGGCCTACAGTCAGACGTTCAAAATGCTTCATCACTTGAATTAAGATTATGTAAGGAATAATTGACCATGGGCCGTTGAATTATTAAAAAATAACGCACACCCAATGTGGTGATGCGTTACACCTCGGGTGTGCATTATTTTCTAATAATTCCACGGAGCGTAGTCAATTATTCCGCTTATACTAGGGTTACCACCACACCTCAAGACATCGATCAGATGTTGTATTTCAAGGCATTCGTCTGGTTTTTGTACTTAAAACGCTCTTGTGTGTAGGATTAATTTCTTCTGCACCTCATCCAGCGCCTCCGTTGCTAATTTCAAAACGTTGATGATGGCAGACTAATGCAGTTAGAGGGGTCATATGATGTTGTTAAAAAGAACATTATTTTGTGTATTT
>NW_015751576.1:0-481 GCF_001515625.1 Sinocyclocheilus rhinocerous
TGCTCAGAGATGCAGTCCTGAAAGAAAGCAGCTGAAACAAACAGACACAGCCATTAACTGTGATGTAGAAATAAGCACCTTGGTATTATTTAGAACATGTTTTTGAGTCGTTTCACACAATTTCTGAATGCTTAAAAAAATACTGACAACTCACTGATTTTCTTTGGCTACAAAACATGCAGTGAATGTCAATCATGTGTGAATTTTTCATATCAGACTGTCTTACCAAGAGGTGTATCCACCAGGATGGCATTATAGAGCTCTGCTGGAGTTTGGGCGATGTTAACGGCCTCCATCTGTTCAAAGCTGCCAAGCGGATGGCACTTGGGCACCAGCTCTGAAATGGCCCGCTGATGAAGAGTTCCAGTGATCAACAGTATGACGTTGTCAATCATATAGCTGTATCTGAAAAAGCAGTAAGATGGAAAAGAGCTTAATAATGGGTCCTGAGAAGTGAAGTGTTTTACAGTTTTTCTGAATT
>NW_015751577.1:0-481 GCF_001515625.1 Sinocyclocheilus rhinocerous
ACCTCACAGCTAACGTCAAGCTAGCAGGAACAGGCCTTGAAGGCGACTGAGCTTGACACCTTTTGCGGGGTGTCAGGTGCCTTCAGTTTTTTCCCCACAGAATAACGAAGCAGCCCCCTCTACGGTCTCGTACTGGGAGAGCTGTGACTTTCACAATCACAAAATATCCAGCAGCACATCATGCTGAGGTACTGTCAGGATGCTAAAGCCTCCTAAACGCAGTCCTGCCCAACAGCAGGTACAGACAAATGGGGACTGTACAGTAAAATGACAAGCAGAAAAGAGTATGTTTAAAAGTGCCTGTGAGCATTCAGGATGGTAACCACTCAACGATGGATACGCTAATGATGACAAAAAGCAAATGTGGATTTTATGTGCACTCTAGTCTAACGGCAGTACAAGTCTGCAAATGTCAGTGGGCTTGTAAAGCTCTAAAAACAGCTCAGATAGCTCAGAAGTGTTCATTTAAGGGAAACGGCCT
>NW_015751578.1:0-481 GCF_001515625.1 Sinocyclocheilus rhinocerous
GGACTGCTATTTGTCCATTTCAGGACCTTTTTTTTGGCGTTTTGGCCTGAAAACGTGACGGGGCACACGCCCGTGCCCCCTTTGGCCGGTTTGTGACGTCCAATCAAAGTTCCTCTGATCGACCTGCGCTTTCTGTACAGCGCTCCCAGTCTCCAGTCGAACTCCAGTCGGATGCTGCAAGAGCCTCCCGGTCGAGCAAACCTTGCCTTTTCCATCCGACTACCGGCGAAGCTTACCGGTCCGATGCTGCGAGTATTGAACTCCCATCAGATGCTGCGAGAGCCTCCCGGCCAAGCAAATCTTGGGCATTCAGTCCGTCCACCGGCGAGGCTTACCCGTCCGATGGCGGAAGAAAGCACATATAGGCGCTTCGTGGACAAAAGCCCATTCAAGTAGGTTGCCATTGGACGCATAGGAGGTGCGATGGATCATAGGTCAGAAATGGCGTACATTTGCAACTTATCTAGTATGCAAATGGACA
>NW_015751579.1:0-481 GCF_001515625.1 Sinocyclocheilus rhinocerous
AAGCCCACTAGTAAAATCACTAAACCATGTCTGTTCTGTCAAGGTAGTGAACATCAAATTTATGATTGCTCTAAATTCTCTGCAAGATCTCTTGAAGAGAGAAGACAGTTCATAAAGGATACGAAGCTGTGCTACGGATGTTTGAAGCTCGGTCACAGTGCCAGAGACTGTCGCTCCAGACATAGCTGTAACACCTGTAAGGGAAGACATCCTACCTGCTTACACGATGACAGCTTCATTAGAAAGGTAAAGTCCTCCTCTGTTCAAGGCCCAGAGAATGCACACGAAAAGGTCACAACGTCTTTAAGTGTAGAATCTGGATGCACATCTGCTAACACCTCAATGATTGTGCCAGTGTGGTTGTCCTCACAAAACGACCCAGTCTCTGAGAAACTTGTCTACGCTCTGTTAGACACACAAAGTGACACTGTCTTCATTGAATATGCAGTAAGTAAAAGTCTAAAGGTTGACTCATGCCCAG
>NW_015751580.1:0-480 GCF_001515625.1 Sinocyclocheilus rhinocerous
AAATAAGGACAACAGGAACTAAACGGGAACATACACGTGACACAATAGTATTAATGATAATATATTAAAATGTATTTCAACAGGTAAATCAAGTCTAAATAACTCTGTATCAGAGTGAACACATGGTGCAACTTCCAGCCGCTGCTCAGGAAAACAGCCGTCTATGCTATATTGATTTTATTGAGTTTTAGCTTTGTTTGTTGTTGTTTTTAGCTGTTTCAGCATATAAATAAAAGTAATTATTATTATTAGTATTATTCCAAATTTTTTAAATAATTTTTTTATTTTACCTAAAGAAGTCTCACCAAGGCTGCATTTATTTGGTCAAAAATACAGATACAATTGTAATATTGTGAAATATTATTACAATAAAAAATAACTGTGTTCTATGTGAATATCTGCTGAACTGTAATTTATTCCTGTGATCAAAGCTGGATTTTCAGCATAATTTCTCCAGTCTTCAGTGTCACATGATCTTCA
>NW_015751581.1:0-481 GCF_001515625.1 Sinocyclocheilus rhinocerous
GCAGCCTGTAATACAGCTCTTACAGTAACTGTGTCCACACTGGATTGTCACTGGATCCTTCAGGAGATCCAGACACACTGGACACACAAACTCATTCCTGTCCACTGAAATTCTGGATTCTGCCTTTTTACTGTATCAAAAGAGAGAGATATACACGCATATGAGTTCAAATACACTTAAAAGGATAGTTCACTCTAAATGAAAATGGTCATTTACTCACTCTTACCCTTATGCAATTTCAAACTCTGAAGACTTACATTCATCTTTGAAACATGAATAGAGATTTGAAAAGCCTTTGGAACCTTTCAACCCTTAATATAGTATAGAAAAAAATTGATCTTCACATGTACACTTTCATGGACACAAATCGACTCCATATATACTCATAGAACTCTATAAACTTATTGAGTGCTGTTTGTAACAACAATGTGTGCACACCTACCTAATTAATCTATACATGAATGCATGGGTGAAAGCCTAG
>NW_015751582.1:0-481 GCF_001515625.1 Sinocyclocheilus rhinocerous
TATATAATTACAATAGGGGAATTCTATTTTTTGCCCATTTTGCACAGTATTGTACTATACAGTGATTAAATTATTAAAACTTATTATTATAATAAATGTATGATTATTATTATTGATTGAAGTGGGTGGTTAGATGATGGGTTGCCATTTAACTATAAGTCATAAAATTAGTACAATGTGCATTTTATATAATTTAGATATGACCCAGTACTATATCGACAAACCTGGATAGAGGCAGAGGCCACCTGACCAGCCTGGTCAAAATCCAGCGAGACGATCTGGGAGAAGCGGCTTGCGTTATTGTTCATGGAGGTGGCACTGTTTCCAAAGGCCTCTAAGATTGTGTAGACCGCTTGCCATTTCTCAGCTGGAAGAGACACGTTAATATTTAACTAAAGGACTCACTCTTTAACATTGACCGCACTCGAAGAGAGGATCCTGCATACAGAGTTGAGCATACGGAGATAACATCACAGCCTCT
>NW_015751583.1:0-480 GCF_001515625.1 Sinocyclocheilus rhinocerous
TACTTTTATTCAGCAAGGATGCATTAAATTGATCAAAAGTGAAAGACTTAACATTATAGAAATATTAATTTTAAACAAGTGCTGAACTTTCTTATTCAAGGAATCCTGACAAAAAAAAAATGCATGAATGACTGTTTCCACAGAAGTATTCAGCAGTATGGCTGTTTTCAACATTGATAATAATAATAATAAATGTTTCCTGAGCACAAAATCGGCATACTATAACAATTTTGGAAGGATCCTGTGACACTGAAAACTGAAATAAAGGCTGCTGAAAATTCAGCTTTGGCATCATATAATAAATTAAATTTTATTATATATTAAAAAAGAAAACAGTTATTTTAAGTTGTAATAATATTTCAAAATATTACTGTTTTTTCAGTATTTTAAATAAATGCAGCCTTAATGAGCATAAGAGATACTTTCAAAAACATTAAAAAAAAAAAATAATCTTACTGACCCCCTTTTGAACAGGAGCGA
>NW_015751584.1:0-481 GCF_001515625.1 Sinocyclocheilus rhinocerous
ACAAAATAATATATCATTTTAATATTGACCATTTATTGGCTATAACATGAAAATAATTATCAGCTTTTTCAGTTTTAATACCAGCCCTGTAAACATTTACCTGCTTTTAAGTATTTTATTGTATCTTTAGCACTCCAGTAACACACTTCTGAATGTATGATAGCCACAGGTTCAACCAAATTGGTTCCCTTCAGAGCAGCACGTGATTGGTGGAAGGCAAAATTGACATTTCGGACACGGTTATGGGTGAGGTCTCAGCCGGTAGGGGGTTCTGTTGCCCTGTCTGATGTCATCAACATGAATCGCTAGCAGGTCTGCCCCATTTAAGGTCATCTGCCATTTAGTATTCACAGCAAAGCTTGACCACCCCACTAGGTCTCATAGCTAAATGATGATCACACATACTTTACGCTATTGCATTTTGGAAAGAGAGAGGAGCTGTTTTATAGCTGTTGTTTCTGTTGCTATCAATATGACATGA
>NW_015751585.1:0-481 GCF_001515625.1 Sinocyclocheilus rhinocerous
GAACTAGTGGAGTGGAGGAGGGGTTTAATGTTACCTAAATCCTCCCTGAACAACTGAAGCTCCACCCCTCTGCTGACACGCAGTATCTGCTGAATCTGAACAGGCCTGTAGTGGATACAAGATTAACACCATCAATTAAAGATGTGTTCTGAAATATATTCATGTTTGAACTTCAGACCACAATCATCACAATCAAGCTGACCTGTCCTGAAGCAGTTGAGAGACAACATGAAACTCAGGGTTTTGTGGTGGAACAACCTCGATGCTGCACCTCAGAGCTCGATACTTTCCCAGAGACGAGGGCGACGGGCTTCCCAGAGTGGCCTCACTGACATTTACAATATCTCTGATCAGCTGGAGACGACAGAAGAGTTAAAAGAGTAAAAAGGTAAGATCTGCACTGCTCAATTAAAAATCCAAATTCATCTACCAAAATCTTCAAATGTATAGGAATTTCATTCAGTATTTGACTATTATTAAA
>NW_015751586.1:0-481 GCF_001515625.1 Sinocyclocheilus rhinocerous
TACTGTATAACTCTAATCTACAGGCACAAATAATTAAAGTGCAATAATAAAATAAAAAATTTATATATGAACAAACCCCTCTATAAAAACCTTAAGAATATAGATAGAAATAAAACTGTAAATTCTGGTGTATGTAAGTGCTGCTGAAGTGGAGAAAAAACTTTAAAGATATGCATTGTAATTGAAATCTACAGATGCAAATAGACAAAGTGCAATAAAATAAACACTTTGTATTTTGTGTGTTTCCACTTTCCACTTATTCCCCTAGGAAAACATGTTATGGAAGCAAAATAACACAATTTCAAAATTGACCAGTGCATGAAAATCAATGTTTTTGTCTGTAGTGTGATGCTGAATCATGCTTAAACAAGTCATATTAACTTGTACACAACCAAAGACTGTATCATTACAGTAGTGGAAAACTAAGACAATGTGCCACAATATGTAGGTCACCATAAGCCAAAGCTTTTCAGATATCCGT
>NW_015751587.1:0-481 GCF_001515625.1 Sinocyclocheilus rhinocerous
ACAGCTGAATATGGCCAATTTTGCAGTAGGTCAGTGATTTTTTTCCCTTCTTTTTTCCAAGCAGAGACAGTTGTGTGACCTCCCTCTATGGTGCCAGCAGGGCTCAAGGGTGTGTGTGTGAAATAATAGCTCATTGAATCTCTATGGGAGTGGTCCGAGTTGGTGTGTGTGTTAAGGGCGGGAGTCTGAAGGTGGTGGGGAACCTCTGGAAGCTGAAGCAAGGTGGGTATTATGCAAACGATGCCCCTGCAGTCCCAGAATGCTTTGCTCTGGATTGTCTCTGCCTGTAAGTTTCCTGCCATTATTTGTAATCTGCATTAAACTGAGGTGTTTGGGTGGACGCGAGATCGAGAGATACGGAATTTTAAATGGAAGGAGGGGGGAAAGAACACAAACACCCCGGGATGCAATTGCTTGATGTGTTTTGCTCTGGCCGAGAGGTGTGTTCTATTCACAGGGTCTAATTAGGTGCTTTCTTGTT
>NW_015751588.1:0-480 GCF_001515625.1 Sinocyclocheilus rhinocerous
CTGGATTCGTCTGAAAGAAGAAAGTCATATACACCTAAGATGCTTTGAGGGTGAGTAAAACATGGGCTAATTTACATTTTTCGGTGAACAAACCCTTTAAGGCAACGTCTGCCCATTCATTCATTTATTTTAATACTGCTCTTACGAAAATTAACCATGGTTTTGCTAACCATGGTATGTGTGGTAAAACTGTGGCAATACAGATGAAAATCAGTCGATGAAAAAAAAAGAAAACATGGTTACTACATATTTACTATGATAAACACCCTTACAAAAATTAACCATGGTTTTACTAGTCAAGTTGATAAAAATATATATATAAACAGGTATGAAATATGATCAGTAATAGAAAAACATTGTTAATGAGAAGACAAACTTGACTGCAGTAGGTTAGTTGGGAAATAAATTTATTTAATATTCTGAATGCACATTTGGAAGGGGAATGTATGAATAGGAACATTTCAGCTTCTCTGTTTCTGC
>NW_015751590.1:0-481 GCF_001515625.1 Sinocyclocheilus rhinocerous
AACACCACCTGCACTGGTTCCCCTGACTGCAATGACACCTGCACTGGTTACTTTGCCCACAACGACACCTGCACTGGCTCCTCTGTCATCTGCAGTGACACCTGCACTGTCTCCACTACCTCCTGCAACGACACCTGCCCCGGTTCCTTTGTCCACAATGACACCTGGGCTAGTTCCTTTGGCTGCAGTGACACCTGCACTGGCTCCTCTGTCCGCAACAACAGGTTCACAGTCGTCAAAAAGCAAAAATGTGATTAAATGCCCACATTGTTCAGTCACTGTGATAAAAAAAGAACTTGGTAATCCACATTAACAGAAAACATACTGACCATTCAAAAGATATTACAATGAAATCACATCTTTCTAGTGTGTGTATTGACTCCTCAAATGGACTGTCGGCAGTTCAAAGAAGTGGTCATGGTTTCTCTGTACCAGTTCATGTACAGAGAAAGACGTGGGGCAAAGCTCATTATGTTAGGTG
>NW_015751591.1:0-481 GCF_001515625.1 Sinocyclocheilus rhinocerous
CCCGACCCGAACCTGAAACTATTCATTAAACATTAACCCGAACCCTACCCGAAACCCGAAAGTATTTCAGACCTCTAATATAGTGCTGCATGTGGGCAGATTTTCCCAGAATTCTTTATTGTCTTCTGGTTTTGAAATGCACACTGAGTCAACATCATAGGATGTATATAGTGTGTTCTTGTATATGTCAGCAGTGACTTATAATTATTCATGAGGCTCTATTGCCTCATCCTATGAGAAGACTGTCATAATTATTCATGACTCCACGTGACCTTTTCCTTTGACAGGTACTTTAGATACTTTATACCACACATAGGTCACAATTGTTGGCTTGCATGGTGCAAAAATATAGTGCTCTTCCTCGAAGCTGACAGAGAGACAGGCTTTCAGTCAACTGACACTTTTGAAATGCTTGTGAATTAATAATTTATTATGGGAGAGTTTCTAGATTTATGGCGAGGTGGACTGCTGCTCGTTTAAA
>NW_015751592.1:0-481 GCF_001515625.1 Sinocyclocheilus rhinocerous
GTACACTGTAACATCTGAGGGGCACATTGTAACATGACTGTATGACAGCTTAAAATGTTATCTGATCGAATGAAAAGAATATACAAGAAAAAACTAAAATATTTTGTCAATAAAAAAAAAATACTTATTTTTTTCTAATAAAATAATGGCGCTTTTTAAAAATTAAAAATAATCTGATTTTGGAGTTTGACGATGAACACATTGCAGCCAGGCATGGGACGGCCCATATAAATTAGCCAAAATGCTTTACATGTCTTGAAATATTAATTTCTGAACATTAAACATTGACTATCAGTCTTTATTCTCGCTATTACATCGCTAATGCCATAGAATAGCATAGTTTAATAATAGCGGGGCACATTGTATCACAGTGTTACAACGTTCCCCCATCTGCGCAACTGGAATTTAAAACCGGTTAGTGTCTTCTGCTAGTTATCGAAGCATTAAAAAAACGATCTAAACTGATAAATAACAGATTGGA
>NW_015751593.1:0-481 GCF_001515625.1 Sinocyclocheilus rhinocerous
ACGGGACGCCGTCACCATACTTCAGGGAAGTATTGGATTGGATTGTAAGTATTCGGGGAATTCAGGGAATTAGCTCAAGCTACTGTAATTATATTAACAACTGGTAGCTGTTTAAATTGTCTGTGGTGAAGTCAGATTAGCATTGGGAAATTACACGACAACTATCAGCAGCTCCATTTACTAAACTATCATTAAAGATACTAATTCTATGTTCAGAATTACAGGGTAAACTTTGCTACAAAGCAGCAGGTGTATTTACCTGAAACGTGGTGTGGGTGTATAGGGAGGCGGCTGCCAGCTCAAGCCCTTGGTGAGGAGTTTAGTAAGAGAAGAAGCGGTGGCCCGAGCCGCCGGTGTTGGGGCGGTGCCTGTGCTGGTGGTATGATGAGATCGCCGCTGACGGACAGGTGAGCCCACACAGAGCTTCACCAGCAATCCAAAGAGCTCTGCCAGAGCCCTGCCCAAACGAGAGGAAGCTGGG
>NW_015751594.1:0-481 GCF_001515625.1 Sinocyclocheilus rhinocerous
ATATATATTAATATTCCTTTTATTTTAATATTACAATTGCATATGAATAAATATATCAGATATAAAAATGTTTATATCATGTTTAATTATTTGTCTTAATGTGTTTATATTTGTTTTAAATATTAAAAATAAATCTAGGTTTTATATCAAGTATATTAAAATAATTTTATATTTGATATTATTTTGAAATTTAAAGATCATAATTATTATCATTTAAATGTCATTATCCTTAAACATGTATATTTGTTTTAAATATTAAAAAAACTTCAACATATTAAATAAGTTTTAATATTGTAATTTGTTTTAAATATTAAATATACAATTGCAAAGAAAACCTAATTCCAATATTATAATTATATAATAAGTGTATTGTAATAGTGTAATTGAATATTTAATCATAA
This sequence comes from Sinocyclocheilus rhinocerous, assembly GCF_001515625.1. Taxonomy (NCBI): domain Eukaryota; kingdom Metazoa; phylum Chordata; class Actinopteri; order Cypriniformes; family Cyprinidae; genus Sinocyclocheilus; species Sinocyclocheilus rhinocerous. The sequence continues at coordinate 402 of NW_015751594.1, forward strand.
TTATGTGTTTTTTTGTATATGTGTGTGTGTGTACATGTGCGTGTCTAAAGCATCAGGTTGTGTTTATCAATGGGGAACTG
>NW_015751595.1:0-481 GCF_001515625.1 Sinocyclocheilus rhinocerous
CAATAAACAGTGAGTTTGCTCTGCCTGTAGCCTACAGTATTTTCTGTTTATTTTAGTCCTTGCTTGCAAGAGATAAACCTATTAGCTTTTATTTTGGCTTCTGTGAAAACAGGCTTACAAACACGTCTCATATCAAATCTAGTGAAATACTGTGAACCGTTGCGTTCTCGGATGCGCGCTAAACTCACAGCACGTTCAAAACAGACTTCACTACATTCACTGTGAAAGGAGCCGCGGCAAACACTGGATCACGAGCTGATCGCATGAAAAAAGTGCGTGCTTGGCTTTGAAACACGCAGCGCAAACAGACTTGATGAGGGGATAAAAGCCATATACGCTTTAGTTCGTTTGACGGACACTTGACAAAAGCAAGGGCACAAAACACAACGTTAAAGACCTTTTATGTTATAATGAGGAATATCATCAATATATTTTTGGTTTATTATGAAACTGTGGCGGGACAGATTAGACTGTGGCGGGC
>NW_015751596.1:0-481 GCF_001515625.1 Sinocyclocheilus rhinocerous
CTCAGCAAACACATTTTCCAATCGTTGCTCCATCATTTGGATGAACCCGCAAGACTTGATGCTATCTGTTGGTCCGACAAACCTGAGAACTAAATGTAGGAAAACAATAAACTGTTAAACAAAAACAGATTCCACATTCCAGTTACCAATCATTCTAGTTACCAAGTTTCAACAATAAATGGCTGTGGGCTTAAGACTGGCTGAATATGTAATGCAGATAAAGGGTAAACAAAGGGGCTACAGCATAAAGCTGGTCAGACATATCATTTCCAGTCAGATTTTCCAACAAACTCCAGTTGGAAAAGAATCTTACCCGTTTTGAGCTGCAGGTGGATGCCGAGGCTGGGCAGCCAGGGGGCCACAGGATTGGGGATGGCCAACACCACAGGAACATACTCTCTGATGTCATTCAATAGCTTGTCGAAACCATAGGAAGCTAATGTGTCCATCACAACAGAGGCCACCAACACGGACTTCCCTC
>NW_015751597.1:0-481 GCF_001515625.1 Sinocyclocheilus rhinocerous
GTGTATCACATGGTTGCAATTCTTTCAGTTTGCTTTTATCTGCCTTTGCTTCATCTTCCTGCAGCTGCAGAGTCAATTCAAAATGGTGGTTGGCCAGTCACAGGTTTTTTTTTTGTTTTGTTTTTTTACAATGTCCTGGCATGTGTTTTTCCCTTGATCCAATTGGTTTCTGCCTAGCTTAACTCTGACATCTAGTGGTTAATGTTACTAACACACTGATCAGAAGCCAATACATACCCAAAGTCATTTAAGTCAAGAAACCTTATCAAACGTCTCATGCAGAAACGTCTTGAGCTTCAAGATCCATAAATTGATTACGGTCAGATATACAAATCTCAAAGGCACTGAAAAACAGTATGTTTCAATATCCATCTCTTGTTCTTTCTCAATTTCTTGTCCGTGTTCAGACGGGTGAATATGCCACCGATGAAGAGGAAGAGATGAGCCCCATGTTTCCTAATGCCATCGAGGTGTTTGACCT
>NW_015751598.1:0-481 GCF_001515625.1 Sinocyclocheilus rhinocerous
TCAGGCAGGCCTTGGCTCATGCCGTTTCACCCAGGAGTCAGATATCGAGCCAAAGAATGACAGGTACACTGCAGACAGACCTATTAGAAGCAATTTCGGGGATTCCCATAAATGACTTTCAAAATAGGCCGTTGATTTTTCCAGACCTTTTGCACATGTCTCCAGAAGTGTGGTGCAGGGGATGTTGGGGGGAACGTTCCTCTAGCCCTGCATGCTATATTAAAACATTTTCCCTTCACCTGTTTGTGCTTGTTGGTGGAGGTTTGTGTCGGTGACCTGAATTTGCTTAGAAGAAAAAAAATAGATGAAATAAAAACAAGCCTAAATTACAAGCCTAAACATTGGCACATTACACTGAGTAACTGAGCAGCCTTTAATTATGCTCTGTACAGGTCTGTTCATCAATTCAGCCTCGTAGCCACACCTTACGCCTGCGAATACCACGTCTAATTTACCAAACGCATGTAAAGATGGGCCAACT
>NW_015751599.1:0-480 GCF_001515625.1 Sinocyclocheilus rhinocerous
GAAAAATTTAAATCGCATCATATGACCCCTTTAATATATTTTAAAATGTGTTTACTGCATTTTCAGCATCATTACTCCAGTCTTCTGTGTCAGATCATCCTTCAGAAATCATTTGAATTTGCTGATTTGTTTCTCAAGAAACATTTAACATTTCTGTGGAGGTATTTTATGTTTAGGATTATATATCTTTTGTAATATTATAAATGCTTGTAACATTATATTTGGTCACTTTTGATTAACTTAGTGATGCATCCTTGCTGAATGAAAGTATTAAGTACTTAAAGTCTTACAAACCCCACAGGTTTCACTGATAGTATACACACATTTACATAAAATTTTAGAGCTGAATATTCTGGGTTTTTCCATCTTATGTCTATATAATGCATCAGCATGCTTTTTGCCGATTACCACAATAATTTAATACATTCCTTAGGGTAACAAATAGGCATGTTTACTGTAAATACACTTATAATGAAAGCA
>NW_015751600.1:0-481 GCF_001515625.1 Sinocyclocheilus rhinocerous
ATGTAGCATTTATTAGCATTTCACAAAGCCAAGTAACTTAACAGACTAAGAGCTTTGTGCTATAAATAATATAACATTGATATTGCAGATTTTTATTCCCAAAACAATCTAATCATTTGATCGTCCGTCTCAGTGTTGTGCCACTCTGGCACTGCAAACAGCTGTTGGGTGGAACTTGCAATGTTGAGCAAAGCAACATTAGCCTGTCAGCTGCCAAAACACTACCGCGCACCTCCAAGAAAGAATTATTAAACTTCCTAATCAAGGTGTTTACTGTAATTAGCAGCTTTTAAGTCGGGTTACCCACCTGAAAGGGTTTGTAATGCAGACCAATGGATCTTTACGCGTCCACCGCCCCTCCGTCTCATGCTAGGCTAACTGAGCTAGCAGCGGGATCATGACAGCTCTCTGACAATGAACTGACATGCTAATCATGTTTATCTGCTTCCTACAACACAACACATTATAATTACAAACGCTG
>NW_015751601.1:0-481 GCF_001515625.1 Sinocyclocheilus rhinocerous
TGTGTAAGTTTAGGGGTTAAGAAAGAAGCAATAAAATCAAACAAAATGCCATTTACACCAGCTCCATCTGAGAGGAAAATGGGTTTACAAGAGTAATCTGACATGCCACCTGCATTGTGATAAACACAATATACAATACTGTGTGATTCGAACATGACAGGAGAGAGACTAAACAGAATTCAGAATCAGTTAAATCGACAATACAACATTTGTTGCTAGCAAAGTGTTTTATAGTCCGAACATATGAACACAGAGCAGCTTTTTCCCAGACTTTGCGATTGTTTAACAATCTTGTGTTTTAAGATTGCAGGAGGGCCCGATCATCATGTTTCATGGCCTCCACAGGTCTGACGCCACATACTCACGGATAGCCCAGCTCCATGAAGTTATTCCAGATCTGTTTCAACACCATAATCACTCCCATCTGTAGGCATAAGTCAATCAGACAACCACTGGGATGACACTAAAAAAAAAAAAAAAA
>NW_015751602.1:0-479 GCF_001515625.1 Sinocyclocheilus rhinocerous
CACACACACACACACACACACACACAGACACACACACACACAGAGGCCCTAAAAAGTCAAACGTCTGCAAACAAATGATGCTAGAGCATTTCCTCAGACTTATCTTCACTTTTCCGAGCCATTTGTTGCAATGATTTTTAGTGGATGCATGAAGTCAGTTGACCTACAGTGTAATTGTATTTACATTACTTATAGGCAAACTTCAGCTAATTCAAAATTTGAGATAAGTACATATTTTTAGTTTCCAAATGTTGTGGATTCAGTTCCTGAATAATAAATGGAGCATATTTTCAGCAAGTGTGCAGTAGTGGACTGCTAGCTTTCTCATTAGTGCTGTTTCACTCATTAATGCCATTTCATATCTGTTGAGTGCCATCTTATAAATGAGTTCACAGTTTAAGAAGGGGCAAAGAAAAGCTCCTTTCTCTATCGTTTACTAATAAACAGGCTTATTCCAGTCTAAAATACATTTAAAATCA
>NW_015751603.1:0-481 GCF_001515625.1 Sinocyclocheilus rhinocerous
ATTTAGTTTTATGTTGTTTTTTTATTTCATATTTTATTTGTATTTTATTTTAGATTTTATTATATTTTATTTTTATAATGCATGACTCTTTCAAATCAATGTCTTTTTGTGCTCTATTGTTGCAGGTCCCACACTCAGCAGTGGCTATAGGGGTAACACACTGTGAGGTCGCACCCAACAACATCCTCTACGTGTCCAATGCCAGTATAGTGGGATTATGCTGTCTGAGTGAAAAGGTTGTGGGCAGAGAAGGTCCTGTTGTACTCTCCCAAACTCCTATCTGTCAATGTGTGGGCTTAGGTGTGTATTCAGGGCCTTTAATATGTAAATCTGAGATTGAATTGATTTGTCAAATTGCATAGCATATGTAGTGACATTACAAATAGTCATTATACATCATTACAAGACTATATAATCTTCCTTAAAATATAATTTACCTGCTGTTGTGTTTTTAAGGTGTTCTGAGAGGGGTAGACATGGC
>NW_015751604.1:0-481 GCF_001515625.1 Sinocyclocheilus rhinocerous
TTACCAGCTGTTGTAACAACAGCTCCTCTCTTTCATTTATCCATCCTATTATCTCCAGACATATGCTTAAAAACATGCAGAGAAGAGAGAAGAATAGATAGTAGTAGAGGAAGATGGAAAACATGAAAGGTTTTTCTTCTGATCAATAACAAAGTGTAAAGCCAGAAACAGATGTGAACGCATTGCAAGTTTTTGTGGAATATACTTGATTTGCATTCTTGCTTTACTGTTGCAGCAGCAGCAGTTTGATTAATTTGAACAAGATTGTCTTCAAGCAGTTGCACTGCCATGACATTATTTGATCTAAAAGAGAAAACTGACCAAATAATCAGAATAATCTTGAATTTACACTAACCCCCCTGCAGCACCTCTATTGGCAGTGCTGAAGTACAACATATAACTGCAATGAGAAAAGGCTTATGAATTACATTGTCCCTGCAAAGCTAGAAGCATTAGTTTCTTATACTTGAGCAAAGTTTCA
>NW_015751605.1:0-481 GCF_001515625.1 Sinocyclocheilus rhinocerous
CCTCGTGTGTTGCACATCGCTGGGCTGCAGTTCTGAAATAAACAACAAAGCAAACAGCTCGATGATGTGACACTCATTTTTCATTTTTCATTCATATGTGGATTGGATTTCTAAACTAAAATTCATTTTGATATACTTGTGATCAAATCATTTTTAAAGCCATTAGAATCTAAACTTATTTTTCCAAAAACACAGGAAACCAACATGAATACAAGTATTACCTTTTTTATACATAGACCTAAATGTCTTTACTGTCACTTTTAATCAATTTAATGCATTCTTGATCAAATAAAAGTATTCATTTCTTTAAAAAACTGACCTAAAACGTTTGAACGGAAGTGTATTAACAAACTAAAATTACATGTAATAGGCATGGAAAAATGCATAATCAGCAGACCTTTTCTTGAGGAGGCTGGTGAACTCTGAAGATGAGAACGAGCAGGCTGGTAGGAAGCAGCTCCCAAATGAAGAGAACAGCTCC
>NW_015751606.1:0-481 GCF_001515625.1 Sinocyclocheilus rhinocerous
AAAGCGTCTGCTAAATGACTAAATGTAAATGTAAATGTAAAGAAAAATCATAATGGTAGAACAACCACCATTCACCTGTGGCAGTTAGCATTTCCCAATTGTCATTTCACGATACGCTCGACCTGAGGTTGAGGTTTTTCAGGCTGACGGTATGATGCACTGCAGTTCAGCCAATCAAAATTCTGCTAACATCTTCTGATTGACAGATTCAAACTACCTGTATGCTCCATTCAGAGGAAGAGGGAACTGGTTTGTAAACGATACATGTGGGAAAACGTCATTGTTATTGTTCTTGCGAAAAATTTAATTCGCCTAAAGATTTAGGCAGGCACCAACTGCCCACGGTGTGTGTTCTTTTGCCAAACGACATCAGACGCAGCCCACACGTGGTGCACTGAAAAGACATTAGTATTCAATTCAATTACATCTAAATACATTCACATTGATCAACCCAACTAACACGCTGATAATCGCAGACACA
>NW_015751607.1:0-481 GCF_001515625.1 Sinocyclocheilus rhinocerous
CAGAATTCAGAAAAAAAGTCAAAATTGTGATATAAATGCAGAGCTATGAGAAAGAAAGTCAGAATTGCGAAACATAAACTCTGAATTCAGAGAAAAAAGTCAGAATTACGAGGAAGTCGGTCAGAATGCTGTTTATATCCCGTAATTATGATAAAAAGTGGCAGTTACCTTTTTTTATTTTTTATTCTGTGGAAGAAACATATGACCATAGTTTTCTCATAAATGTAACAATATGTTTTACAGTGTGGGACAGGAGAAATGATTTGAACACTGAATAGAATGACGGCTCTCTTCTGTACCTGTAGCTGCAGTTGAGCTTGTGTTTGTCCGTCAGTTCCTCAAGCTTTGACTTGACAGCTGGGACCAATTTCTGCCCTCGAACCCCCCGCGCTCAACCCTAAAGCCCCTGATCCGACCACGCAGGGAACAGCCAGAGAGACCAGCACTTCCAATTATACCTCCATCCGCCAACACACACACA
>NW_015751608.1:0-481 GCF_001515625.1 Sinocyclocheilus rhinocerous
AGCCGCTGGGAATCAAATGGGATTCAGATTGTAAATGAGTTGGCCATTTGCAGTCATAGCTATCAGCAACTGGATCTCTCCTAGTTCCACATTTAAATGTGAGAGGTTAGATCAGCTGTCCTTTGTGTGATTACCACAATGACCTGCAATGACGCCCAAGTCTACTGGGACTTTCTACACTGATTTGTATCTTCTGATCGCAGATGTTTGACAAAGACCACTTGCTGGGTGAGTCTTCCCATTCTCAGTGAGCAGTCAAAGCAAGTGAGATGTTCTGATTCTATGACTTGCTTATGTCTGTCAAATGCACTTCTTAACGTCTTACTTTTGACTTCTTATTCCTTATCGAAGAAAAGTCCAAAGTGGTCAAGAAAGCTGGTAGAAGTTTATTTTGTTCACAGAATACCTTGGATGCCATAGTTCAACAGTGACGGCCCCTGCTGAGAAACCCCTCTATCCCAGGAGCTGCTTTTCTCTCAAG
>NW_015751609.1:0-481 GCF_001515625.1 Sinocyclocheilus rhinocerous
AGCGAATGACTGTTTGAATTCATTAACAGGGAGCAGTAAATTGAATAGAGGGATGTTATGTCTCCTGCTCAAGTGTATGTTATGTGAGAAGGTGAAGGTGACTTAAAACAACCTCAGACAATGAATGGGGCTGAGGGCTGTTTAGGATAAGCAAAGAAGTATCCGATAAATAGACGTTTGCTTTGTCAGTGCTGATGGTGTTCAAAAGCTTGTTCTGTTCTTTGATCCATCCAGCCAGCCTCTTACAAACAGAGCTGATGAACAGCACAATACAGCAAAGATGAATGCTGAAAATGTAGTGTCCATTTATAATGCATGCTAGGTCATAAAATAGGGTGCAAAGACTACTGTATGCTAATAATAAAATAGAAATTTAATTCAAAAGTCAGCATGCAAAAAAGGTTGTTGTATGTTTTTTTCCCCCGCAAATACCAATGTGAGTACTTGACCAATGCATTGAAAACAAACGTTCCTATTTGAA
>NW_015751610.1:0-481 GCF_001515625.1 Sinocyclocheilus rhinocerous
ATAAACAATCATTATTTTATCTCCGTTTGGTGGCGCATGCTTCAGATCTGCTGAAATGTGTCCTCATTAACTCCAATTCTACTGTAGTCGACAAATGCTTGAACTACATTGGTTCAGGGACAAAAACGCTGAGAGTCTGTCCCTGCTGGTTTGAAGCCTGGCAAGTTTTTTCATCATCTTGTACTTTCTAAGTAGTTTACGTTTAAAATGTGTAGCGAGACAGCTAATCAGTAAAATCTGGGAACCTCGTGTTGTTTGCGCTTCGAAAAAGCGGAGACAATCTGTCGCCGAGGGACAAGTAATTGACTTCTGTTGTACCAGTGTCAGGACTGCTGTAGTTAGTTTGAGTTTCTCAATCTCTCAGCCGACAATTTCCCAATGACCCTAAATGGCCTTCCTTCCTGACTGCTTGCTAGCCACTAACCCCCAATGTTCGCTGTACTGCGAGCAATGATAGCAGATGATACTAGATCTGATTCGC
>NW_015751611.1:0-481 GCF_001515625.1 Sinocyclocheilus rhinocerous
TTCTCTGTTGAACTATTGAACGGGCCTCTACCAGGGAGCCTCGGAAACAACTTTTCTTCAGTCTTTCGCTGAGCTCTGCAGCTGCTTCCTTCCAGAATACGATGCATGTCGACACCGTTCACTGACTGTATTCCTTGCACACTTTTATTCAGTATTGGGTCCAATACATGGCAGTTTAAAGTGTTTGATGGCAGTAGACAAACAGCATCCCTTAAAAATGACCTCGACAATGTAGTTGCAATGTTTTTTTTTTGTTGTTGTTGATGTTGTTGTTGTTGTTTTTAGATTTCTTGTTTAAACGACGTTCTTGCACATTGGGAAATATCTGTGTGCTGTTCATAGTTACATATCAAACACTGAGTTGTTGATCATTTCTGGAATCGGCAGGAAGAACTTGAATAGGTTTTACATACGGTTCCTCTTTCATCCGACCATGGTTTTTTTGCAGATTCATAGCCCACGAAACTGAATTGCCATGTAT
>NW_015751612.1:0-481 GCF_001515625.1 Sinocyclocheilus rhinocerous
AGGCAACCTGGGCATCACAACTCAGGACTTTCTCAATCATCAAATATCTTTCCTTGTTCTCACATTGTTTCCGCAAGCAAAGCATGATGATAAATGTTTAATTGGCTAATTTTCGCTCTTCACATCACCAAACAACATTACGCTATAGCGTATATAAAAGTGGCAGCCAATGAGCATGAGGATTCTCTTTGCAGATCTTGTAATTTCAAAATTCCAAAATACGTTGAGGGGGTGTGACCTGCACCATACATAATTAAAACATGTTTAAGTGTGTACACCATTCAGATGACTCTTCACTAAACATGATTTATTTCTCGTAAAGCTTTTCAAATCAGCATCAAACTGCTGAACGTACCAATAAGAATCAGTGGAAATGCTTGAAAACACCTTTTAATTGCAACCTGAGCTTTCTGTATTTGAGCATAAATTGGAGACAGTTACATCTCTGGCATGTAGACAGTGCCTTTTCAGTAAATCAAAA
>NW_015751613.1:0-481 GCF_001515625.1 Sinocyclocheilus rhinocerous
CAGGACGCGTCCTGGGAAAATGGCACGTATGGTCACCCTACTTAATCAAGTTCAATTTGTCATAAACGGTCACTTCTAATTAGCTACATGTCTACATATATTGCTTAATATATTTTAATTAATCTTGTTCATGAATGCTCCCTAAGAGGGATTTCAATGTGACTGCTCTTGCAGAGAATACCATACCAACAAGACAAAGAACTACTGGGAATGTGTGTTCAGGCGCTGTCAAATCATGTGCATGTTGCATTAGATTAATTGCAATTAGGGTTAATTACGTTTTCAGAATCAAGCTCACGCCAATGATCAGATGAACTATGTTGCTTATTATTGTATCCATGTGTGTTTTAATGCCAAAAATGTGCATTTTAATTAAAAGTGACCTTTGTTGTGTTGTGTTCTTCAATCATGCCAAAAACGTATCACACGATAAACTTTTATGCTCATACTTTTTAATGTATCACAATGAGCAAGAAACATA
>NW_015751614.1:0-481 GCF_001515625.1 Sinocyclocheilus rhinocerous
CACCTTGAATATTTGATTTGAGTGGGTTATGTTGTAGGGTGTGTACTGTACACGAGTGAATGCTAGGATTTGATCAGCAGAGACAAATGAACACTCTTCACACACCAGCTCGTTTTACTTCCCCCGTCATGAAGTCATTTACAGCGTAGCTGCGCTATAAACTAACACTGAGATGTGGATGAGTTGATGTTTAAGAGAGATGCTGTGCTTTTTGATTAATGTGATGAAGGCTGTTTATCATAAAATACTCAGAAGTGTGTGTACTGTATGATGTTTGGATATAGGGCTGCAATAACTAATCGATAAAACTGATAATCAGCTGTAATAATAATGATCAGCAACCAATTTCATTATCGATTAGTTGAGTACTTGAACTGTGCATGAGGAATGTCCATCAGCGATAGCACTTTAAATGATTTAATATGTAAGTACAGTAATTACATTCTGAATGTCGCAGTTACTTATCACTATCGCTGTTAAT
>NW_015751615.1:0-481 GCF_001515625.1 Sinocyclocheilus rhinocerous
CATCGATTTCCCTTCAGCCAAAGCAACATACTCACTCTGTGGCGGCCCACAGTAAAGTACTAGAGAGAAGGAAAAGGTGTTTGTCTTATAGTGGAACTCTAACAGAGTGGCGCCCAAACAAACGTCTGACAGAAATCACGGCCAAGTCAAACAAAGGTAAGGTTGGGATGAATAAATACGCTTCCTGTGTCTGAATATCCACACTTCCCTATTGTATAGTATATAAAAATCAGTATATCAAAAAAGTAGGATGATGGGCTGTGGTGCTCTTATGGGAAATGCCGGTTCAGTTATGGCCTGCAACCTGTCCTGCTTGCACAACCCTGTTTCGCCAGTAGTTGCTTACCACAGTATTCTGACTGTAAAGCTGAAAAATACTATATGAAAAATTTAAATATAGGGAGGCAGAAAGGCATCAAAGCAATATCCCATAATCGTGTGCATTAAGTTGGTTAAAAAAATATATAAATAAATAAAAATT
>NW_015751616.1:0-481 GCF_001515625.1 Sinocyclocheilus rhinocerous
CACAGTGGATTGACTTTTTGTGGAGTATTTCTAAGTACATTCCCTGGCATTTGACACTGTTTAAGTGAGAATAGTTATTTTTCCCTCAATCCTCTCTCCAGTGTAATGAGTTTATTCGCAGCAGTGAACTGCAGATTTTGTCCTGACCTCGTCTGGCACCGGAGGGGGGAAGCCTGTCTGTCTGATTAACTCAATACAGCCAAACTGACAATGATGAAAGCCAACAGAAGAAAAATACTACAGTGCTACGAAACCATTCTTGACATTCTTCTGATGGGCAAGACCATAGGCAGCAGTATCGCAAGCTTAAAGTCCATGTGATCCGACGGCAGAATTTTTTTTGCATGACTCTAACCTATTAGCATTATCTCATCTCTATGCTTCCCTCACTTTCTCTATCTCTCTCTTTCACCAGGTTTTAATGGGTTATCTGTCACTCCTAAAGCTGAAAGTCACCTTGCTGTCTTTCTCTTATCTGTTC
>NW_015751617.1:0-481 GCF_001515625.1 Sinocyclocheilus rhinocerous
TTTTTTTTCAGATTACAGTTAGGGTGCTTCTAAATCGGAAGGCTACATCCTAGAAGACAGCCTTCAGTGGTGTTTGATGACATGGCAGCTGTGGAATGCAGCCTTTCAATTTTCCTTCAAAAAATAAACTTCAAACATATGCCAACCTGCAATGATGCAAGTGTCGAAGTCAAGGTAAACAAGTAATGACGTTGCTCTCATAGGAACACTCCGTCTTCTTTAAATGCAAACCTGGAGTTTTTATTGTGCTATCTCAGCATAAAACCTCGACCTTGTCAGGCTGATCCAATTCTGTAAAGCTGGATTATGCCATACCACGCTTTTGCCATGACAACAAACTGTGGCTCAAAAACCCGCACATCCAACATATGGAAGTAATTTACCAATGATATATTCAGAAGATTTAGCTTGTTTAATTACTGTTTTGATTTAAACCGGTTTTGTGAATACATGGTTCCTGATATTACAACTCCCTACCCAG
>NW_015751618.1:0-481 GCF_001515625.1 Sinocyclocheilus rhinocerous
GTGGACAACATCCAGATACAGGTCGCATGTTAATGCCAAGTGTAAGGTGTATAATGCCAAGGCTGCGTAGCTTTAGTTAAGCCAGCAAATTTTAGCAGTAGCACCCTGGCCCGGTGGTTGTTTAGCAACGTTATCTTTTTATTATTATTGTTTTTTTGTGGGACACATTTCTCAATACTTTATCACTTTATCACTACAATACAATATCACTTTTCCAAAACTCTTCACACATTGAGCACAACAGCAGTCTAAAATTGTGGACCATTTATCATTGCTTTGGCACAAAATGCATTCAATGATAACATCTTTCAGTTTACATGAATTATTTTCTCACAGACACAAACACCACCAAAACTGTACTCCATAGGCCAATTTGCTTACTCTTTTCAAAGCTTTTAAACTTAAGTTCAGACCATACCACAATTAAAAAATTAATAATTAGCAAATTTGCAACATTCCATACTGAAATATATTCTGAATT
>NW_015751619.1:0-481 GCF_001515625.1 Sinocyclocheilus rhinocerous
CCACCCCAACAACCAGCAGGCCAAAATCTGCAGTGGAACTCTGTAGGTGAGCCTGATGTTTGCTTGAAGATTGGGTGAGTGGCACATCAGCCAGCCAGTGTCTCCTCCTGCTGTCGGTCAGGTTTACAGTGCAAATGTTAAGGGTCAGGAACCAGGCCTTCTGGATAATTCAAACTCAAAAGGCATGTCGTAGCAGAGTAAAGAGATTTAAAAAAATGGGTCACATGGGTTGTGAGAGACAAAAGAAAAGCAAAGCAAAACAAAACAAAAATTAAAATACTAATAGGCTACTAATAATTTAATAAAATAAAGCAAGGCAAAGCAAAATTTACAAACACAAACAAAAAAAATCAAAAAGACTCAAAAGAGTAGAGAAAAAAACTAAGAGAAGAGCAAATCAAAGCAAAATAAAGCAAAACAAACAAACAAAAAAGCAATTCAAAGCAAAACAAATTAAAAACAAAAAGCAAAACAAAGCAAA
>NW_015751620.1:0-481 GCF_001515625.1 Sinocyclocheilus rhinocerous
CATGAGTGCTAGCCACAGATCAATCTCAGGGATTGCACAAGGCAGTCAGTGGGTAGAGAGGGAGGCATTATCGATTTATCAGTGGAATATAACGTGTGTTTGCTTTAAATGGCCACACTAAACCCAGCTGTCACCGACTTGACATGCTGACATTTACACACAAACACAGATACATACGCATACGTATACAGGAGAGATGGATGGAGCCACACATATTTTCGTACGGCTAAATACGTACTATAAATAAGTCTTATATACACATCCTCTGAGCAGATAGGTTTACCTTGACACACACACATAGCTTTAAAAAAGCTATCACATTGCTGTATTGTGAGCGGATGGCAGATTCTCACTTATGGAAGGTATTTTTCAATTTTCAACCACACTGAGCGTTGCGCCTTTTTTCACTGAGCCACACGCACACACATAAACACACACACCTGGCATGCCGACAGCAGAGGGCTGGGTGGAGAGGAGCTTG
>NW_015751621.1:0-481 GCF_001515625.1 Sinocyclocheilus rhinocerous
CTGTTTTCAACATTGATAATAAGAAACTCAATTTATCAAATTAAAATAATTTCTGAAGGATAATGTGACACTGAAGACTGAAAAGCTGAAAATTCAGCTTTGCATCACAGGAATAAATCACGTCTTAAAATATAATACAAATTTGTTTAGAATTTTTTTGCATTTTTAAAAGTTACTTTAAAATGTAATTTGTTTAATTGTGTTTTTTTTTATCAAATAAATGAGATAATCAAGAAAACCATCCACTTAAACCAAAGAGTGGAAATTACTTAATAATCATTCCCTTTGTTTATTATTGTGATTAAAGAAAATTACCTAATATGAATACCATATTTAAAAGTCTGAGTTTAATGTTTTATCTAATATAATGAGCACATGAAAATGTACTAAATTACCCTACAAGTATAAAACATAATTTGACATATTCATTGCATTACATTACTTCTAAAAGAAAACATAAATACAATTTTAAATCATCATA
>NW_015751622.1:0-481 GCF_001515625.1 Sinocyclocheilus rhinocerous
TACGAGTCCGACTCTCTAACCATTAGGCCACGACTTCCCCTCAAATGTGACGCTCTTAATACTGACCTGTAAAAGGATGTTAAACCAGTCAGATCCAGCTTATTAATGTTCATTAGAAAACAGGTGACGATCCAGCCCTATACTGCCTGCTCTCCTCAGAAGAGCACAGGCTGTACCAGTCCAGCTTACATCATCCCCGTGAAGCAGTCTCTGAGCTGTCTGAAGTCTAAAGGCTTCAACTCTGGATCCGATGTCGACAAGTCCTTGTCCTCCTTCCTGAATGGGCAAGTATAGAACTGGTGCCCTCAGCCAGTGCTGCCCTGACCAGAAAAAGTCCACCATCTGCTTCTGAATCCTTACCACCAGGTCCTTCGGAGGCTCTAAAATCATCATTTTATGCCAGAGGGATGAGGCCACCAAGTTATTACTGATCAGGACTCTCCCCCTGTAGGACAGCTGGGGTAGCAACCATTTCCAGTGA
>NW_015751623.1:0-480 GCF_001515625.1 Sinocyclocheilus rhinocerous
AAATAATGATCTTTAAAAAAGCATCATATGACCCCTTTAAAGATCCTTACAGCACTGATATGTTGCATAGGTATCAGCAAAGATCATCAAAATATGAATTCATAGATACCAAACATGGTATAGGTGAGGCTACATTAACTAGTGGTTCTATCTTGAAACATGCGTAAAACAGTATACAATACACAAGAATAGCAATGACCTGAGGATATGCATGTTCGTTCATAGAAAGTTTTGGCTATGAATTAATGAAATAAGTCCTTTCCTATGGCAGAAAGGAAAGCGTTTGGTTGACAAAACAGTTTGGGTTTAGGAATACTCGAACTAGGGTGCCAAGACTTGTTGGTTGTTATTCGGGTTTAACTCGAGCTTTTTTCTGTGTTGTGTGCGTGCAGGTGGAGTGAAGTGACCCGCAGGCTGGAGCTCTGGGTTCAGATCCTGGAGCTGAATGATGCTGGAGAGTTTGTGCCGGTGGAGGTTCAG
>NW_015751624.1:0-480 GCF_001515625.1 Sinocyclocheilus rhinocerous
GGTCATGGATTTGAGCGCTTTGACAATCTGAGCTTTGGTTGCTGACGGGTTTTCAAGGGTCTCCAACCCGACTCCCTCCAACAGCTTCAGCAGGTACGGCACCAGATCCACCCGAAGAGCCTGACTCCAGAGAACATTCAATCACAAATAATAATAATAATAATAACAGTAATAATAATACATTTGTATTATATATTCTTAATACAATTACTCAATTAAAACATTTTTATTGTTAAATGTTTATATATCACTGTTCAAAAGATTATATTTTTATTTTTTTAAAGAAATGGATACAGCAGATTTTATTCAGCAGATCCATCAAATTGTCAGTGAAGACTTTGTTACATTGTTATAATTTTTTTTATTTAAAATAAATGCCATTCTTTTAAAATTACATTCAAAGAATCCTAAAAAATAAAACGTATCAGAAAAATGTATTTCTGAAGATCATGTGACACTGAAGACTGGAGTAATGATGCT
>NW_015751625.1:0-481 GCF_001515625.1 Sinocyclocheilus rhinocerous
TATATAAGAATTTGTGAAAAATATGGTGTGCAGATATATCTTTTAATGTTACTTATTGTCAGGTGAGGCAAGGGATGAAGAAGGACTCAAGGATTTAGAGCTTAATCGGCTTTTTATTAGACTTCAAAAAATAAACAAACAAAACAAAATCAACCACCCCCCAAACACAGTCCCAGCAGAGGCAGGACTGCAGCTCACAGCCAATGAGAACGCTCACTGCCTGCATGTGCACACATAACATGACATACAAGCACACCAGCCACATGCTACACAGAATTTAGACAACATGAAAGCATGCGGCTGCTGGTGATTGTAGCGGTCACCTTCAAATAAAGAAATGGACTCCTGCACTGTTTGTAACCGTACTTAACACAATACATCTTATTTGGCTCCACAGCACCATAAGAGCTGCAACAAACAAACAAAACAATATCAATATCTGCAAGGAATTCACAGAAATGAAAAGAAACAATTGGCTATA
>NW_015751626.1:0-481 GCF_001515625.1 Sinocyclocheilus rhinocerous
CTTTATGTGAGCCTTCCCCATCTTATTCATGGGTGTTCTTGTATTTGTGAGAATATGTTTCAGAGTATAAACGTTTTCCAGAGTCGTTCACGTGCACATAAAAAAAAACTCTGGTCAACTTTTTATATAACTCTTTAAACAATATAGATTATTTCAAAGCAGCTTCACAGTAATAAAATGGGAAATAACAGAATCATTGATGCAAAGGTTTTCAAATATAATACTAATTCAAATTGCTTTAAAGCAGCTCTGATAAGACAATAGTGTCATTATTCAGCTCAAGTAAGTTTAGTGTTTTCTCAGGTTTGGTTCAACAGTGTAAAGTTAATTATGAAACAAGTTCAAGAAGCTCTACACAGAAGACATTAGCAAGAATTCTAATCCGTGACTTATTCAGAAGTAAGAATTGTATTTAATATGTAGTGTTTAATATTATAGAATATGTTGGAGCCAAAGCCGAGCATATTATTTTGTCATTGTT
>NW_015751627.1:0-481 GCF_001515625.1 Sinocyclocheilus rhinocerous
GATAGGAAGACTGAAGTCTTCAGCAGTGCTTTCGCTGTCAGTATTTGATAATAACTTTGGAGCAAGGCATTGAGGTTGGTTTGGCAAAAGCCGAGTGAGATGGCATGCATGAGGACCATCGATCCATCACATATAATCATGAGTGGGCTGATGTTTTTGTGTCCATATTGCTTGGCATGGTCTGTCTGGAAAGCACTGAGAAAATACAGAATAGATGAGGTAGTGTGGTCGCAGGTCACATACGTAGCTGCTGGAAAAGGGGAGGAACCCTTATTTGGGTTTCTGACCACCAGTTCGTATACGTAAAAAGGACCTGTGCTGTGTTTACTTTTCTTCACAATGCTTCCTGTTGCATCGAGATACACAAGTCTTCTTTACACCTTTGGTGGAATATGTCACTGCTTTTCTTTGACCAAAGCATCACACCCTCTGGATGAAGGATCACCTTCTGGATAACCTCATTCGGTTCATCTTTTTTTTT
>NW_015751628.1:0-481 GCF_001515625.1 Sinocyclocheilus rhinocerous
CTGGTGAAAATACTAGTGTCATATAATTTTGGCCACCACTGTAAGTGTATGTTTATGTATCTTGTTTTGATTATTTATGTTTTTCCTCTACAGAACAAGGAATAAGTGTTTGGACTGTACAGACTTCCAAGACATGTGGACTGACATTAGCCATAATGATGGACATCTGCTTACGAACAGGTAATGTTTATAATGTGTGACTGTGTGTTGTTGCATAGTAAATGTGTCGGTTGCCATCATTTTCTTTTTGAGGGGTTACACCTTCTAGATTATATAGGGTCTTTTAGTTTTTAATCTTTAAAAACAAACATTTTAACTGATTCCATGTTATCTATTAGTTTATGAGGATTTATATTACTATTGTAAAATGTAAAATTACATGTATAGTAAAGAGCATTGGTCTCAAACTCAATTCCTGGAGGGCCACAGCTCTTGTAGGGTTTAGCTCCAACCAGCTCCAAATCACACCTGCTTGGAAGTT
>NW_015751629.1:0-481 GCF_001515625.1 Sinocyclocheilus rhinocerous
CACACAGAGACACGCAGAACATGCAGGATTCATATTTAAATAGTTTTGTTTTTTTTGCGGCTTACTATTCACAGACACTATATCACGTTTTGATTTAAGTGTACGAACCTACTTTTGATGTATCCATCCAAAATGTAGCAAATTTCGTGACATTCCACGTTATACAGTAAATTCCGCTTTTATGACTGGATTCCGCGATTCCGCCTGTGTTTTCCACCTCATGGAAATCATAGGGCCCTACATTTCTGTCTTGATTTAATATATTTCAAAAGTAAGAGCGGAGCTGAAAATGACTTTATTTCTGACATTTACATTTTGAATTTAAAAAAAATAATAATAATTAGTATTTTTTTAAGCAGCATCTTTTAAACAGGATCAATTTATTTGAAAAGCTAAATTACAGAAGAAAATAAATAAATAAGTGGTTTATTCTTGTAACAAGAAAAATAATTAACAATACTCAAACTATTCTTTTAATTAA
>NW_015751630.1:0-481 GCF_001515625.1 Sinocyclocheilus rhinocerous
CTGTTATAAAGATCTCATTGATTTACATTACAAGCATCAGAATTTTATCACATAAATATTAGCATCTGCACCAAATTGCATATTTTTGCTCCGTTTGGGCCTCTGAATAAAACGGAGCTTTTTTCCTCCATATTCTCACTCTCTAAGCCATAAAAGCCTGATGTATCATAAATGATACTCAACAAAACACACATATGCAAATCACCAATCCATGATGTTACAGTAATTACAGCAATAAAACTAAAGCGCACTGTGAAGCGGTAAAATGCAACTGATGCCGCAAGTGTCATTTAGTTTCCTCTATAATCGATAGATAAATTATAAATGATAAGAAACTATGGTAATGCTCTGACTGTAATGCTGGACACAGACTGTGCTGCTGTGTGTTAAAGGGTTTAATAACAGGCCTTATGTCTGCAGACGGCCTCTCCAGAGACAGGAAGTACAATCACAGACCCGTCATTAGCCTGCTAGCTACACA
>NW_015751631.1:0-481 GCF_001515625.1 Sinocyclocheilus rhinocerous
GAAAACTGGACTCATTGTGCACTCCCTGACTTTTAAAGAACATTTGCTTAACTACCGTACAGCCCTCGATGCTGCAAGATCCTCCTATCTCTCCTGTACTATTAAGAATTCTGTGTGCAGACCCAAATCACTCTTTGCTATGGTCAAAAATCTCACTAACCCTTCACAACATGCTATTTCTGGCTCTGAGATGCTTGTGAATGACCATTCTACATTTTTTTCAGACTAACTTAAGTCAATCACTGAATCCATTACTAGAGACACCACTCTTACAAGCGATTTAAATGTTAAGTTGACGACAGTTCACCCAACAAACTCTCTCTCTGCTTTCTCTCTAACTACTGCTACTGCTGTAAGTAATCTAATTGTGAAGTCTAATCCCACATCCTGCCAGCTTGTAGCTTGGCATCTGCCACTGTTCCAGCTGAATTGAAAAGGCTGCAGTGACCCCCATTCTTAAGAAACCAGGCCTTGATCATTT
>NW_015751632.1:0-481 GCF_001515625.1 Sinocyclocheilus rhinocerous
CCACAAGTAATCCACACCACTCCAGTCCACCAGTTAACATCTTCTAAAGCAAAAAGCTGCCTGTTTATAAGAAACAAATCCATCAAGGTGTTATAACTTTAAATCATTGCTTTTGGCAAAAATATGAGTCCTTTATTCATAATATTGCTTTCTCCAATTAAAAAAGTAATCTAATCTGAATCAGGAGTGAAATATGCATATATCAAGCACTGTTTGCAAGCCAAAACAGTTCTAAACAAATATAAAGGAGGTGCTTTTTGAAATGTTTGTGCTACAGGATCAAATCTAGTTGCTGAAAACCAATAGCACTACCTTATAGACCACTTAGCTAGTGCTGGGCAGTTTGACCAAAAATCTGTATCGTGTGTTTTTTTTTTTTAAGGTTTCTGACAGCTTCACGGTTTATCATGGTTTTTCCCTGACTATGCCTTATATGAATACGATTGCATGAAACAGTTGCAGAACCACTGCATTTTAATCA
>NW_015751633.1:0-481 GCF_001515625.1 Sinocyclocheilus rhinocerous
TTTTGACAGACATTGATGTTGTGATATTCAAATAATGTGGAATTGAATACACATAGGTTGTAAGGTAATAATTATTTATTTATTTTGTAGTATATATTTAGTGAATTGATTGATGCCTGTGAGTATGTTATGTCGATGTTTTTAGTTCTAATATTCCAACCGACAGTCAGCTTATAGTTTCTGATGGACATGATAACATGCATGAGGGGTGAACTTGATTTTTGGGTATTAGAAAACATGCTGGAGTTGTTTGAAATGCTTTTTGTGTTGTTCACTATACCTTTATTGTACAGAATGAAGTTTATTTCTTGCCGTAAATAAATTACATGTTACTCAGAGACTGGCATGTCAAAAATGTTCAGCTGTCGCAAACCGACTTTTGAAAATCAAGTTCATTTTAAAGTTTTTATTGTCTCTTATAACACAATTCTTTTACTTAAACCCATGAAAATGCAGATCCTGTTGTAAATAATAGTGAAAA
>NW_015751634.1:0-481 GCF_001515625.1 Sinocyclocheilus rhinocerous
TACTTTAAGGGCGTAGTATAAGTAGGCACATTGAGACGCAGCACTAGGCTGCTGTAGTGTTGTTTGGCCCGTGTTCCTCGCGTCTGTCCAGCAGGAATCCTACTATAGCGAAGCTCTCCAGCGGACTCCCGCCCACTAACCGACTCCGAGCCTCAGCTAATCTGACAGCAGAGTAACGGGGCGTGTGTGATATTCATGAGGCGAGCCCTCGCCATACTAGGGCAGTGCCAGCGGCCGCATTTCTCCAGTGTGTCTGACGGCGCAAGGGTTTCTGCTGCGGCGCTCGCGGTCCGAGGCTTGAATGCGGTTGATGCTGCTGTGCTGCACCTGGAAGGACGAACGCATGGGAGAGGAGGAAGGTTAGTCTGTCTTCTGGATCGCGATGATAGAGTATGTGAATGATGCGCATCTTCATCAGAGGTCGTGAGGATGCTGCTTGATGTGCTGCTGCAGCAGCTCTCCCGCACTGTCCTGCTGCTGC
>NW_015751635.1:0-481 GCF_001515625.1 Sinocyclocheilus rhinocerous
TATATAGTTTGTTTTTATATGTCCCCAGTGTCGGGACATGAAACGGGCGGGATACGAACCAAAATCTCTCCGTTAAATGTGCCTGGAGCTTGTGTGCTAACCACTAGTCTGTGGTTCAGACAAATTGTTGGTACTTTTTGTAGGTTGTAAAGTAACTGCCAGTGCGTAATGTGTAATTACAGCCACAACACAGATGTCTCAATACATGACAGTTTCACAAAGGCCTTAAGAAAACAGGAGTGTGTTTGGCCCAAGTAAGCGAGAGAAAGAAATATCTCAACGATAAAGAGACTGGATCCTCGCTAAACCGTGGCAGGTTGGTGTGTGGGGGAGGAAGTGAGCTGGCAGTGAAGCCGCCCCCTTCTGGGCCTATTGGCATGATGGGATGAGTAAATACCCTCACCATCCAACAGTGAAGGGCATCTGCGAGCACAGAGGGGAAGCTGAACATTTCAGGACTGACATACACACACGATAATAT
>NW_015751636.1:0-481 GCF_001515625.1 Sinocyclocheilus rhinocerous
CATCTTGGATGGCCTGAGGGTGAGTACATTTTCATTTTTGGGTAATTTATTCCTTTTTATTTTAAAAATAATGCAACAAATGTCTTCTTTATCTGTTTAACATTACACTGCATTTAGGAATTTGCAAATGCGTTTATCTAAACGTATAACATTTGATCAGTAAATCATCCAATCAGAAGACACACGGGCTACTCTCCTGCACTGACCGCAGAGCTTCCTTGCCGTCCTCTTGCTGGCAGGATATACAGACCTCTTCTTGAGAAAGCGGCACCGGAGCTTCAACGTGGGGTGTCTGTGCAGATGTGTTAAGAGGGATGGAGCAGGACGCTGTGGTCGGATTCAGCTGGCAGTTGAAGGTGGCCGTGATGCTGAGATTGACCATGGGGCTGGAGACAGACGGCTGCTCTGGTATGGACTCCTGACTCGTGCGCTCCAGCCAGTCAGCGCTGCTGTGACTTGAGTCTGGCTGACTCTGGCTGTC
>NW_015751637.1:0-481 GCF_001515625.1 Sinocyclocheilus rhinocerous
TACTGTTCTTCTGGGCAGGCTCCTGTAGAGAAGTAAAGGGCATTAGACATTGCCTGGGTGGCCATCATTCTCATTAACTTGTTCACCAGGGGGTCCTGAGGATCCACAGCTTGTTCCAGAGAATCAGCAAGAGCTCTGTTTGACCTAGATGAAGCAATGCAGACACACGTAAATATAAATGCATGCATGCAATCTATCTCCGAACATACTGATTATATTATGATTCGATTACATTTACCATGTATTTTGGTTCTGTCTTTATTTAGATATACAATACTGTTCAAATGTTTGGAGTCCGTAAGATAAAAAGAAAATACTTTTATTCAGCAAGAATTAATTCAACTAATCGAAAGCAACAGTAAAGGCATTTAAAATGTTACAAAAGATGTATTTTTCAAATAAATGCTATTCTTTTGAAAAAATGTATCATGGTTTTCACAAAAATATTAAGCAGAACAACTGTTTTCAACACTGATAATAA
>NW_015751638.1:0-481 GCF_001515625.1 Sinocyclocheilus rhinocerous
TATATCTCACAATTTTGACTTTTTTTCTTGCAGTTCTGAGAAAGTCATAATTGTGAGATATAAACTTGCAATCCAAAGAAGAAAAGTCTAAATTGTGAGATTAAAAAGTTGCAATTTGCTTTTTTTTATTTTTTTATTCCTTGGTGGGAAAAAACAAAACAAAATAAAATTGCAAGATGTAAAGTTGCAATTATGAGGAAAAAAGACAGAATTATGAGATATAAACTTGCAGTTCTGAGAAGAAAAGTCTGAATAGTGAGCTATAAATAAATACACAATTGCAAGAAAAAAAGATGCAATGACCTTTTTTGTTTATTATTCTGTGGCAGAAAAAAAAGTAAGATGTAAACTTGAAGTTGAGAGAGGAAAAGTCTGAATTGTGAGATATAAATTTGCAGTTGCAAGAAAAAAGTCAGAATTGCGAGATAAATATTTAAAATGACCTTTTTTAGTCTTTATTCCGAGGCAGAGACATAATTTT
>NW_015751639.1:0-481 GCF_001515625.1 Sinocyclocheilus rhinocerous
TATGATGCAGCACAATATGCACAGCACAAACCAGTACAAAATAGGTGTGGTGTTCACTTGGGTTCTTGATCTCTGCTGTTAGCGCAAATACTAACAGTGACTGCTCTTCTCTGCTTGTTAATGTTTTGCAAGTGTAATAAACAGTTGCAGCTCTTTTAAATAAAGGTGCAGTCTCTGAAAGACTGTACAGAAAACCAAATGAGTAAAATATTTTCAAATCTTTTTGCCTGGTGTACTTAAAAATACATTTGCATACTCCTGCATAGTAGCTGAAATGAATTTTCCACAAGCTCTTGATTTTTATTTTACAATATGCATGTTGTCCAGTATGTTTTTTTCTTTCCAGGGAACAATCACTCAATCACAGTGACATGTAACTACTTTGATGCTTTACAGAAAGATAATATGCTGTATATAATAATATTTTACTTCATATAAAATATTGTTTTTCCTTACAATAGTCAATGTTCAAACATGGTGC
>NW_015751640.1:0-481 GCF_001515625.1 Sinocyclocheilus rhinocerous
TAGGTATTTTATAAACTATATTAAAAACTTCAGGCATTGGCCCAAAATATCTAATATTTACCAAGTTCACATAACTGCAAATTAAAATTTAAATATGTTTGTGCTTTAGATGACCTGCTTCTTTATTTCTTTATTAATTGAACTTTAGGAAATTATATGAATGGATACATAAATAAAACAAAACTATATTCATCCAAGGACCTGAAGTATCAATGTAACAGCTTAAGAGAAAGAAATGTGGTGTATCACTATAGGAATTTATCAACAAAGCTCTCCACATTGAACATTATGAATTAACAGACTATAAATGTAAATATAAAGTGTAAAATGTGTAAAGGGTCCACATTAATAGTGAATATAAATCAGTGACTGATGCGACAATGGCCCACCTGTATGCTAGCACTGTGATTGGGCATCCCAGAGGACAGCGAGATCAACACTGAGATGAAACAGGAGAGAGAACAGACATCAATAACTATTT
>NW_015751641.1:0-481 GCF_001515625.1 Sinocyclocheilus rhinocerous
TTTATTCAGCAAGGATGCATTAAATTGATCAAAAGTGACAGTATATAATGTTACAAAAGATTTCTTTCAAATAAATAATAAAATATTATGATTTCCACAAAAATTACACAGCACAACAGTTTTAAAATAAAATATTATAATACTACTTTGATTATATATATATATATATTTCTCCCTATTGATTTTGGGGTGACATTTGACATTGAATTTATCCAAACACAAGAAAACAAACAAATCAGTCAGTCAAATCTTTGTCAACATTTTATTAATTATTTGAGGGGTATTAATGCACAGTTAATACACCAGGGGGGAAAAGAGAGAGAATAATAGTTTAGATTCAGAACTCTTGCCAACCTAAGTAAAAACTTTAAAGGAATAAAAGATCATTTTGTCCATTACTCTCATTATTTGATAAGTATTAATAGATTTAACAGTTTCTAGAGCAGTGGTTCCCAACCACGTTCCTGGAGGACCACCAACA
>NW_015751642.1:0-481 GCF_001515625.1 Sinocyclocheilus rhinocerous
TTTTATTTGTAAATTATTTTACACTGTTTTTCTCTAAACTTTTCCACGGCACTGTATTGTAAAAAGTGCTATACAGATAAGCAAAAATTGAATTGAAAAGCACCAGTTTGAAACCCTCTGCATTAGTCTACCTTTGGATTAAATGGACAAAAAAAGCAAAGTTTTGATGTTGTGGTGTTTTTGTCTTCAGGTCACGCTGTATCATCTGCTGAAGCTCTTCCAGTCAGACTCCAGCGCCATGCCGAAGAAGACCGTCGTGTCCGAGTTCTACGACGAGATGGTGCGAATTCAAACAGAAGAACACAACATGACGTTACAGTATTAATAATACAGTCAATCCTAAAGCCTAAAATCTGTGTTTCTGCAGATATTTCAAGACCCTACAGCCATGATGCAACAGCTCCTGAACACCACCAGACAGCTGACGTTAGGTGCCTACAAACACGAGACCGAGTGTGAGTGCTTCGCTTACCTTCACAGC
>NW_015751643.1:0-481 GCF_001515625.1 Sinocyclocheilus rhinocerous
TAGTGCGGCCCGGTGGAAAAAAAGGTTGAGAACCACTGCCCTAAATTAAGCATACAGTATGCATAACTTTGGCATGTAAATAAAACATTGTAGAGATATCTGGGTGAAATCTTTTAACTTGCCAAGCAATCATTGACTGCTAGGCAATCATTGGCAACACCCTAGCAATCACAGAGTAATGCCAAATACTATAGAAATACAAAGACGGTTCTCTCCTATACTAATGAATGGGAGAAACTGCAACTCGCAATATGGTGGAGTAGTCCCGCCTTCTAAATGAAAAAGCCAATCGCTGATTGGTAAAGTCATTGCGTCACTGCAGCGGCTGTTAGAAGCTCCGGTTTCCATAGAAACCTGAGACTAGACCAGCTCAAATAGCATTAAAAAAGCTTGTTTTTCAGGCTAGACCAGCCAATGCGCATGCACAGCATGCATTAGAAACAACATTCATGGGGCAGTTCATTTCAGATTTTGTTGCCGA
>NW_015751644.1:0-481 GCF_001515625.1 Sinocyclocheilus rhinocerous
TCAGGCTGCCTCCAGCAGCAGGACCAGCTTCTGCACTGGGCGCTCAACTAATGATGGTTTGTTCAGACGTTTACCATCCTTCCCCAGATTTCGGTCTCCAAAACGTATCTTCACTCTTCTCACCAAACCATCTTTGTCAACGACAGTCTCAATAACTTCTGCCAAGCGCCACTCATTCCTGGGCAGATCGTCTGCCTTCTCCAAGACTATATCTCCAGCTTGCATGTTCCTTCTTGGTGAAAGCCAGCATTGTCTTGTTGCAATGTTAGACACATACTCCTTGCGCCAACGTCCCCAAAACTGTTCCGCTAAGTATTGGACATGGCGCCATCTCTTGCGAGCATATACGTCTTCTCTGACAAACTTGCCAGGGGGTGGTAGGGCTTGGGTAGTTTTCAGGGTGAGGAGGTGATTAGGGGTTAGAGGCTCAGGACTGCAGGGATCACTTAAATTATCTACAGTGAGTGGACGGCTATTTACA
>NW_015751645.1:0-481 GCF_001515625.1 Sinocyclocheilus rhinocerous
CTGGATCTCATAATCTGGATTGGGCATAATATAGATTCTAATGTGAATCTGTTACCTGGACTGGGTGTAATTTGGTTTTGGTGCTTCCAATGCCTTCAACAGTGGTCACAGCTGCTCCGTGAAGTTGGCACACAGGAAGCAGACAGGCATTGACAGACCAGTGACTGGCCAGGGAAAAAACAAGCATTTAATACAGATTTTTATCAGATGTGCATAACAAAAACTAATTAATAAATAAAAGTGTAAATATATTAGCAGCATGCCTATCTTCCTTAAGAAAAAAAAGGAATCGACTTAAAAATAACATAGAATTTAAGTTTAAGGAGAAAGAGAGAGTGAATGAAATACTTGATGTTCTTGGTCTGAGGGTCGTATCTGGACACCATGACGGTACAGGCTCCACATCCTCCTCCACCACAGCCATACTTAGTGCCTGTCAGCCGCACTGTGCACACAGAGAGAGAGAGAGAGAGAGAGAGAG
>NW_015751646.1:0-481 GCF_001515625.1 Sinocyclocheilus rhinocerous
ACAGAAATGCTTTAATGTATAAATTTCAGATTTTTTTGTCTCCAAATTAAAAATGAATGAATATAACGATAGATGTAAGTTTAACGTAAAATGTAATTTAACATAGGAGAACAATTAACATCAGCTATTTGGATAGTCAGGTGTGTTGTAATATCAGCCGTGGCAATGTTATTTAGTGGTTTGTTGTCTGATAACTTGGCTAGAATGGAAAACTCAGTCATAACCAGTCAAATAACATCATATTTGTCCTCCTCACTGACAGGAAATCTGATAATAAGCACAATTCTTTTGCTTTCTGTATGCACAGTTCTGCATCCATTTCCATTTGTGTTTCAATTCAAGCATGTGTTTACACCCATACTGTCTGGGGCGCTGTCTTCCCTGCCCATGTCCTCAGAAACATGAGCACACGTCAGAAGGTGTGAGCATCCCCATGAAGGATTCCAGTTGGGCCATCTATCCATCACTCGCCACTGGAAGT
>NW_015751647.1:0-481 GCF_001515625.1 Sinocyclocheilus rhinocerous
TTCTTGTTCAATGCAAAAACTTGCTTAATTCTGATCCATTTTTTTTTTAGAAACAAGCCTTCATATCAGATGCCATTTTCCTTCTGAAGTAAACATATCTTGATTTAAGAACGTGTAGATATTTGTACTGGAAAACAAGACAAATATACTGAGGAAGAAACAAATTTTTTTTTGCAGTGCTCGAATGATAGTTAATTACTAAAAATGAAATGAGGCGATGCTTCTTTTGTTAAGAGTTGAAAGCTCAGTCAGTCGTATTCTGCTTAATTGTTCTCTGTCAAACTAACACTGGGGCCAGAAGGATGTGAGGGTGAGTAAATGATGACAGAAGTTTCATTTTAGGGTGAGTTATTTCTTTAAAGGGCACATGCAGTGTTTTCTGACAGTATTGTGTGCTGCTGTCACCAAGTGGACGAAACTGGTATTGTTAGACACACACACACACACACACATACACAGACACAGACACACACGCACACGC
>NW_015751648.1:0-481 GCF_001515625.1 Sinocyclocheilus rhinocerous
TTAACGATTAATGGTGTATGTTTTACAAGAAAGTACTATTAGTCTTTCTACCAAAAAAAATAAAAAGTTTATTTAAATGACTTGTCCACTTCTTTGTAATTAATTGTGAAATTTAGCAATTTCTGAATGAAATTGTTTCTACACCATTTTTTCAGTGTAATGAGTAATAAATGAGTGTAACCACTCATTTAGTATGTCCTGTTGTGTAAGACACAGTCACACGCTAGAATAATCTCCATAAGATCTGCATTGCGACACAGCTTCAATTCTGTGTCTATTAATGCATGCCCAGTTTAAATTTAGATTTAACCCAATTCCAACTGTAATTTACAATTGCAGGCCTTTATCTGCATTATGGACCATTACGTTACATTATCATTAAGGCTAATATATGGTGTTATTCTCAAACGGTGTGTAGTTTCGTGTTGTGGCACGATACACTTCAAGCACTCAGAGTGGTAACTGCACCAATTCCAAGACC
>NW_015751649.1:0-481 GCF_001515625.1 Sinocyclocheilus rhinocerous
TTATTATTGTTTTTTTTTTTCTTTGTTTTTTTTGTTTTATTTAACAATTGTCTACATATACAAAAATGACTGTAAAGCACAAACCTGCCCTGAGATAATGAGATATATTCACTGGAGTAAAACTTGTGACAACTAGCCCCAGTCTCCCATATCCCGACTGTTTAAGACAGTTCGTCAACCATTGTTATTTTCCTCCAAGTCTGTCTTTTCTCGACATATTTATGTCTGACGTGCAGGTGGCATTTAGCTTGATTCCTAACCTCACCCTTTTCCACATCGTTCCTCTTATTCATTATACCCTTTGAATGTGAACTCATGAAATTAGTATTGAATGACTTGTCACGGCTATTAAATCAGCTTGGCTGTTGCAGTCTAGTCTTAGTCTCAGACAGCACACCCACAGTCCATTCACTGATCGCCTAATTTATATTGCCTTACAGAACTGGTAGGAGCTAGCAGAAAATCTGCAAGGATAAGCTGC
>NW_015751650.1:0-481 GCF_001515625.1 Sinocyclocheilus rhinocerous
CTAATAATGAGACACACCTGGAACAAATCAAACTACATTGGGACAAGAACAGGAAGGACCAAATAAGGAAAACAGGAACTCAACGGGAACCTACACGTGACACCATGACACTGAGAACAATCACAATCGTAATAGAAATTTCTAGGGATGCACTGAAATTAAAATTCTTGGAGCCGAACGAAAATAATTTCTTCAGAATGAGAAGGCGGATGTGATTTCAGAACAAAAGCTTGAGTGAAACTCGTCCCGCGTTGATCACAGCTGTAATGTTTCTCTCCGGTGTGGATCCTCATGTGATTCTTGAGGTTTCATTTACTTGTTAATCTCTTCCCGCATTGACCACAGGTGAAGGGCTTCTTCCCGGGGTGAACTCACATGTGAATCTTCAGAATTGATTTATATGGGTATCTTGTTTACACTGAGGGCAGGGGCCAGATTTTTTTTTGCTTCTTGTTTTCCTTTCTCAGGTCTAAAAGAAACA
>NW_015751651.1:0-481 GCF_001515625.1 Sinocyclocheilus rhinocerous
TACACTTGAACCAATATACACTTAAAAAAAAAAGACTTTACATTTTTTTAGTAGGGATAGGCATAAACTGCAAATTATCAGATTTTTTTATTTACTATTTATTAACAATTACAGAATCATGAAAAATATTATAACAGTTATTTTGAGTGAACTTACAAAAATGTTCACTTAAACCAATTACAATAAATGATACATTTATCTCTTCCTTTATTATATTGGGTTAAGTGATTTTTTTTCCGTCAGTTTTCTATCAGCACTCTCTGTTTAAATGAGAGCTTTCAGTTCATGTTTTTCCCATTTTAAAGTTTATTTTGGACATTCATTTTCACAATAAGTAATACATTTACTAGTAAAAACATTTGGTATCAATATTTTTATGTAAGTATCAACATTTTATGTAAGTATCGATCATGCAATAACGCCATTATTGCAAGTAGTCATTCTTATATGCACAGTAGTGTTAATTTTGACAGCAAATTTT
>NW_015751652.1:0-481 GCF_001515625.1 Sinocyclocheilus rhinocerous
TTTACACAAATCACAAACATTTATGTACCATTTGTCCAAACACAAGAAACTAAATTCTGCAGTTTATCATATTATCAAATGCACATGGTATATTTTCAAAGGCCCCAAACTGATAACTGCTCGGTTAATAATACGCACAACACAGGAAATGCAGTTTTCCTCATTCTTTAAACATTTATCACAATTGCTTTAACTATAAAAGGGAATACAAAGAGTAAGAAAAGAATAAGAATGAATGGGAAATAAAGAGGTGTGAATCTATAAGGTGGTGGAGTGGATAGAGGAAGGAGTGTAATGAGGGAGAGAAAGAAGAGTGGAAGAGGTAGAAAGAGAGGAGAGAAAAGATCAGAGTGGAGGACAGATCTAAATAGTTATGTTGATGATACACTTCTGTGTTTATAAGTATTGTGCTATGATTGTCGATAGTGCACATTTATAGCCCTCCTGGGACAATACTGTTCTTTAAATGTCTAAACATTTC
>NW_015751653.1:0-481 GCF_001515625.1 Sinocyclocheilus rhinocerous
TTTCACGGTGCCCGTCACATTAACATGCATTACACGAGCCCTTAAGCCCCGTTTCATCCGCCGGCTTATTGTCCACGGGGCGCGAGAGTGCCATTACTTTCACCACAAGCTCCATTTAAACTCACTCACGGTAACCTTGCAAAACCCCTGCCTGTCTCTATTGAATACTTTTCCTTAAAGGAAAGAGAGATAGAGGAAAATAAGTGACGAGAGTGTAAGAAATGGCCTTACATAGGCCTACAGAGAATAAAAAACACAGGGAATGAAAAGGATGAAAATCACATATACAAAAACATCAGAAAGTAAAATCTAGACACATCCACACTGTTGTTGTGAGATTTCACCCATTCAGTCTACTTTATATAACAAATGTAATGATAAATAAATAACGGATAAACGAAGCGGTATAATAGACTGCCAGTAAGATATTTAAAAAATAAATGTAGAAAATGGGGGGCTATCATTAAACGTAAGCTATTTT
>NW_015751654.1:0-481 GCF_001515625.1 Sinocyclocheilus rhinocerous
TTTTCGTTTTTTTATAAAAAAATTTATTTGACTTCAGCTTTATGTCAGTTACTGAAAACTATTTTAATAGTTTTAGTTAAAAGATAACAACACTGGCTGATACGTATCCTTACAAACCCACGTATTTGAATTATATCAGGGGTCACTTTAATTTGTAGCAGTCTGTGTGAATAGAAGGAATTTGTGCCTGATTTCTGTCATGTGATGTGCAGGGTGGTCTGCAGGAGGTGGCAGAGCAGCTTGAGCTGGAGAGAATTGGACCTCAGCATCAGGCAGGCTCTGACTCACTCCTCACAGGAATGGCTTTTTTCAAGATGAGAGAGGTGTGCCTTCAGCTGCAAAAAAACATCAAAGTGCTATGCATATTAAAAATCACAAAGAATCTTTTAAAGTGGCACCGAATGCAGCATTGGTACTGACTGTAACATCGTTGTCGTTGCAGATGTTTTTTGAGGATCACATTGATGATGCAAAGTATTGT
>NW_015751655.1:0-481 GCF_001515625.1 Sinocyclocheilus rhinocerous
AGGCCAATGAGATGGACAACAACTTTCAGAAGCAAATCATTGAACAAGGCCAAGCTGGCTTTGGAAAAGAGGAGACTGGCACTGGAGGAGATGAGATTTGCAAGGCCCTCCATTTCAGTGCCAATTATCTTGCCAGATTAGTCAGGTAATATTGTTTAATCATGAGTAATTATATGTTTTAATATATGTTGTGCAACATTAAATATTCTTTTCCATATGTAGTTAGGACTCCTGGGAAACAAACCACAAACTTGAATCAATAAAAACTGTTTAAATGCAATGTTTTGATGTTTGTTAAACCACTCAAAGCCTAAGGCTCTATGAAATACTACAGCAGAAGTATTCTTATTATAAGTGTTTCAAATTTAAATGGCTACTTGTAGTACTTTTCAAAAATAAGCATGCAAGCCCTATGGACTGTTTTCACAGACAGGCTTAGACTAAACCAGGATTAGGACATAGTTCAATTAGGACATTTAAG
>NW_015751656.1:0-481 GCF_001515625.1 Sinocyclocheilus rhinocerous
CCGCCTCAGATCAGTTCACCAGCCGCACAGAGCAGCAGCAAAGAGGAGAATGCAGCCTCTGCTGGCCTCTGGAGACCCTGGTAGAAGCCGTTCTATGTGAATGTGAACTACCACGATTAACTCTGTTATTAGAGAACATGTTATTTCAGATCTACCTCTTTCATGAGAGAACAATTGTCTGTATTCCTATATTTGGATCTCACTGTATTTTTGCCATTGGCAAATTATGCTTCAAGCTAATTGAATCTGCTATGTTAGCAATTATATATCTCATACTGAGATGCAATATTGATATTCTATGAACATGTTCCATTTTTCTGAATAGATCCAATGGATCTTATGATTTTTATTAACCTCTTGTTCTTTTTTGGAATATTTTATTGCTGGTGTTGTAGATTTTATATAATCAACTATATGACCAACAAATTCTTTTATAAAGATTATTTAGGTAACTGCGTTTTAAACAAGTGAAAGGTGTGTC
>NW_015751657.1:0-481 GCF_001515625.1 Sinocyclocheilus rhinocerous
CATATACAAACAAAAATCTATGCAAATTTCAATGCAAAAATAATTTACATAATAAAATAAATTATTAAACATTACAATTCTCCCAATCTGGACTAAGTTACAGATTTTCTCTCACTTAAACAACGATCTGTTTACTGTTTCGATCACTGGCCGGTCAATCGGTGCATCTCTAGTAATATGTATTATGATTAGTGTTCTTAAATTCTAACATTATAACAAGAATTGCAATGAAACTGTTATACAGTTTAATTTATTTATACCATAGTCTCATAATTGAAGTGTAAATTCTGAGAATTACATCATTGTCCAGTATTGTACTGTCAGAAATTTAAGTGGGAACTGCTCCGTCTTTCAGCAAAAGCTTTTTGGCGAAACCAGCACTGTACTCCCTCATGTTGTGGAAGCTGTGCTCAGTAAAATGTGCAGCACACAGTACCAAATTGGGGTTATAATGCTCAGGAACAGAGTTAAAAATAAATTG
>NW_015751658.1:0-481 GCF_001515625.1 Sinocyclocheilus rhinocerous
TTTGTTACCACATTCACTGCTGTCTAATTCTGCAGCTGCTAAGTCATGAATCATCTATTTTGAAAAACATTAAAAGCTACGTCCTAATGATAAATATTCAGTCCTGACCCTAAGGCACATGTGCTAACAATGTGTTCTCA
Source organism: Sinocyclocheilus rhinocerous (assembly GCF_001515625.1). NCBI lineage: Eukaryota > Metazoa > Chordata > Actinopteri > Cypriniformes > Cyprinidae > Sinocyclocheilus > Sinocyclocheilus rhinocerous. The sequence goes on from NW_015751658.1 coordinate 141, forward strand.
AAAACAATTCCTCCGACTTCACACTAAACTGTGGTCATTTTAAAATGTGTTAAATGAAGCTAAACACCCAAAACCTAATGAACACTACTAAAAATAAAGATAATTTCACTTCAGTAATGGAATATAAAACCAAGACCGAACTGCGGTAAATAGTTTCACGCTGCCAAAACAGAAACCAAGCGCGAGAAAAGAACATTTCTCAAGCCAATATGTCTTTCACAACGGAGTCACGAGTCAAGTCTTGAACCAATACGAAAAATTTAATGCAGCATTGACATTCAACAAAGGCCTATCCCACGAAAACAGCATTCATAACCGACCCAGCGGTCCAGATTGCCATC
>NW_015751659.1:0-481 GCF_001515625.1 Sinocyclocheilus rhinocerous
GATGATGAGAATAATGGGGATGATGATGATGACTTTGTTCCTTCAGGTATGTTTCTTCCTTTTATGGCCAGATATACTGAATTAATAGAATTATTAATAAATTGTATAAATATTATGTATGTACAGACCTAAATTCACGTGGAGCAGAATTTGTTGTGAATTCTGCCAATTTGAGACATTGAGAACGACATACCATGAGCTGCACATGTAAAATATCTAGTGTTGCCAGATTGGGTGAATTTCTTCCCAGCTGGGTGGTTTTGAATTTGATTGTGTGGGTCAAAATTGATGTGAGTGATGAGGATGAAGATCAGAATAAGGATGAGGATGATGACTTCGCCACCTCAAAGCAGAGTATGAGCAGAGGGGACTGGGAGCAGAGCAGCATGATTTTAACTGAACGAGGATTTCTTGAAAGCCAGACACAGATGGATTACTCAAATGAGAGTAAAGTTTAGGAGGTTATAGTTCTGAAAGAATT
>NW_015751660.1:0-481 GCF_001515625.1 Sinocyclocheilus rhinocerous
AATTAAAATGTCCACTTAATCTTTAATATTTGCCAATTTCTTTACGACAGAATTCAAGAATTCAGAATTCACCCCCAGCCGAACATCTCCACTTTTACTGCCGCAGCAGTGCCCGCTTCCACAGAAGCCACTTTCTCTTTTCAGATGCTGCAGCAGAAGTTGTCCCTACTCGACAGCAAACGTCATTATGATTAATGACTTTGACCTTTGTGACCTTTCCCCTCCCCCACGCAGCCCACCCACATAGTAACCACCCACATAGCGACCACCCACGTCACGACCACCTGCATCGCAACTACCACGTCGTGTTGATTCCGCGACCTATTAGATGTCCAGATGTGACCTTTGAGCTCCTGAGGAATGTTTTTGAACTTTTTAATGGTCCATTCCCACATCCGGATGCTCAGGTGTCCGGTTGCATTCCAAGGCACACTTAGATAAATAGACCCTGTGCACTCCTGTGGAAAATCAGAAAAGAGCT
>NW_015751661.1:0-481 GCF_001515625.1 Sinocyclocheilus rhinocerous
GATGCTGAATGAAATGATCAGTGATTGTTTTAACAAAATTCACCTAAGTGGGTGAATTGCCATCAGAATTTAATCTAGGAATTTAATTCAAAATAGAGCTGTAATAAATGCTTATGGTTGCAAATGTACTTGCCATAAGCAGACAAAAAGTTAATTTTGGACCATGCATATACTTGAAATCTTGACTTCCACTTTTTTTTTGTCACAATCCATTTCATTTTTTTTTTTCCAAGTATAACCAATTTGTGAAAATGTTTATTTAGAGGAATAGCATGTCCTATTTCTCTCCAGGCTAAAATCCGACGCAGGCACTTTTCAGAACTGTTTTATAAAGAAAGTTTACTTTTCATGGAAATATTTGCCCATTTAACCCAGTCGTGTTTGCGGTAGAGGTAATATTTAGATTTTACCCTTGAGGACCAAGGACAGATCGTGCTGAACTGGAATACACATTCACATATTTCAAAGAGATTGCTTAAAC
>NW_015751662.1:0-478 GCF_001515625.1 Sinocyclocheilus rhinocerous
TAAGGGGGTCTGAATACTTTCCGTACCCACTGTATATTATCTATAGATAGATTGAAATTTGAATTAACTGTCAGTGAATTTAAATATGCAGTGCTTTTGTTCACAGTTGCGTTCTTTTCATGCACAGGTGACAGAAAATGAAAAGGTATCAACAGTAAAAGTGTTGGTATCCGAGCGTTTAAACATCCCTCCCAGTCAGCAGAGACTGCTGTATAAAGGAAAAGCACTTGCAGGTAAAAGCTTTTTTTTTAAGTTTCTTTTTTTTTTGTCAGATGTTGATTAGTAAACATGCATTTATCATTTAGGGTAGCACTAATTTTATCTCCTCCTGCAGTGTTTTTCTGAGACTTTGACTGGCAGCATTCCAGTCATTGCAAGAGGTGTGTTGTGTTCGTCATTGTGACGCTTGATTTGCTGTTTTCAGATGAACACAGGTTGAGCGATTACTGCATCGGCCCGGAGGCCAAGCTGAATCTGG
>NW_015751663.1:0-481 GCF_001515625.1 Sinocyclocheilus rhinocerous
GATATGAACCGGTATACCGCCCAGCACTAGTACTTAGTAAATTAAATGGACACAGACAAAATAAAGCAGGATGAAAACTGAGTGGTAAGGATAGACCGATAGTTGCTGGACTGATGGATCTATTCTACATTTACATGAGCAAAATCTGAGAAGAAAATATGGCTCGATCCCTAAACAGACGATACTGTAGATCCCTAGTGTAATGATATCTGATCTTCAGAGAGCACACTCTCTCAAATCAAAAATAATGTCACGATGAAAAAAAAGAGAGCCATCTTTATGCAATAACAACAAAACAATTCAGGTTAAATATGACCTGGACATGTTTTGATATGCACCCTATTCTTGTTACAGACACTGCTAGACAGCGTCCTGAAGCACTGATTTAAACAGACTGTGTTTGCAACGTGACCTGATTAGCACTTGTACTGTATGTAAAGTGTGCATATCAGTGTTGTGTTTGTTAACTAAAATTAAAACT
>NW_015751664.1:0-480 GCF_001515625.1 Sinocyclocheilus rhinocerous
TATTATTATTATTATTATTATTATTATAGAAAGGTTTATGTGTAGAGGAATCAGTATTAAATAAAATACCAAAATGTTTATATTTTTATGTATATTTTTATATCTTTTTTAGTACTTATATTTTATATAGACTATGCACATAAAATACTTATTTTTATACTGAATTAAGTACTTTTCCACATTTTTCTAAATATGTATATAGGTAATAAATATACTTCTCTAAGAAGACTAGTGTGTTGTATTTATTTGTTTTATTGCATGTAATGACATTCAGTGTACAGTTGCATTCAGTGTCACGTGTAGCGTTGCACACTGAGTGAAGTATATTACAATATAGTGTGAATGTAGTAATAAGGGGGTTATTTATTTTGCCCCTACTGCCATAGGAAATGATTACCTTAATAAATGCATTTGGACAAATGACTATCTTAGTAATATGGATAAAACATAAATAAATCAAACTTAGAAATGAAACAATCG
>NW_015751665.1:0-482 GCF_001515625.1 Sinocyclocheilus rhinocerous
AAAAAAAAAAAAAAAAAAAAACATCCACCTTATATTCATTGAACAATCTAAAAAAAATATCTGACAATAAATGTTAAACAATAGGTCACCAAATTTACCTCAGGAAAGTCATTCAATATCCATAGCTCATTAATTAGATATATAAATAAATAAATAAATACACTTACATACACAAGGAAATAAATAAATATAAACTTTAGAGGAGAGCATATCACTAAAAAATGTATAAATATTGTTAAATATGCATACTATATTCTTAATGTATTATATTCTTAACCTGTTATTGATGTCCTAATTATTTAAAGTAAATTTAAATTAATCTCCTAATCTGATTTGTCTAAAAATTGTTCGAGATATTTCGAGGCTGTTCTCTCCAAAACAAGTTGCGATGACAACCACCTTTTAAATCTTGACAATGGTTGGGAATAAAATGCTAAAAATATATATATATATTAGAAAGCAGAGACTTTTATTAAGTGCAA
>NW_015751666.1:0-482 GCF_001515625.1 Sinocyclocheilus rhinocerous
ACATAAGACACAAATCAAGGATGCTGACAGCCAGACAACGAATAAATGCTGGACCTGCAGGCAGACATAATGGCAAGATGCCTAAGAAACACAGTAGGGTTTGAATATATGCTACAAAGCCTGGCCAGCGAAGAGACAGACAATCTGATGGTAGGTTATACTATATGCAGAGGCCCAAAAAATATTTGTATACTTTAAGACCCTTATCTCACACTTAAAAATGTACACAAATAAACCAAGTGCATGAATCTGCAAGCATATAATGCTAAACCAAAACTTTTCTTAGTCATTTTTGCAATTACTTTTAGCCAGCTGGTCCCAAAAATGTGTGCAAATACTAGTCATTTTTGAACAATATATCTATTGCGTCATTTCAAACCTGACAAACTTTTGTGAATTGTGTTGCTCAAAAAGTGCTTATATAATCTAAAGGTGACTTTAATGTATTTTTAATTAATAATTTAAAAATAATTATCTTTCTA
>NW_015751667.1:0-482 GCF_001515625.1 Sinocyclocheilus rhinocerous
ATACCAGAGATGGCTTGAAGAACACAGATAAACCATATATTGTCACGTCGTGTGTTTTCTGTCTTCACATTTGATCAGTTCAAGTTTATCTTGATTTTATTCAGTCACAGCATACCTTTGCCTATATTAGGGATTTCCTGGAGCGTCACCAGTTCTTTCACTTCTGTGATGCGTATGTTGAGTTTCCGCGCAAGGGTGCCCTCTGGCGTCCAGTATGAATGAAACAGCTTTCATGTGTTTAGCGCTCCGGGATGCGCACTCTGCCATCTTAAATATTAAAAATAATACTTCTTTCTAAAGAAATTTGTGAACTATATTTACTCATGAATGTTTTGCGTTTTAGCATTTTGAGTTTGAGCCCTGATACACACTGTCACTTCATAACCAAAAGGACCATTTATGAAACTACAAGCAAATAAATAAACCAATAACTGTATTAATGTAAGACTGCTCTATGATGTCTATTTGCATACTGAAAAAAA
>NW_015751668.1:0-482 GCF_001515625.1 Sinocyclocheilus rhinocerous
AAATGGAAAATATAAAAACTGATTTAAAATGCTAAAATCAAATAATATCTCAGTGATCCTAAAATATTGTTGTGATTTTTTTTTTTTTTGTTGTCATTTATTTGTTATGTTAAGACATAAGATGTGGGCATAATGTGTATTAAGTAGGAATGGCTCAACTGTATGACTCTTTCACAACGTCGTCATTAGTTAATCAGAAACATACGTCACAGATGGAAACCAAAAAAAGCTGCAGATGGAAAACAAAACGTGTGCTTTTCAGGAGCTGAAAGTCATGGAAAATGAGAAACACTGGCCACACACAAGCCGCTCTCTTAAAATAGCACCTGTGTTTGCGCCGCGCTGTTCAGCAAACGGGACAGAACCGAGCATTTGCAGTGGATTGAAACCCAGCGGCCGTGTTACTAGATGTTTCCATCTAATCATTTGCTTGTGCTTTCTCTCTTTCATAAACAGACCCGTTTGCTGCGTCAGACCCATTC
>NW_015751669.1:0-481 GCF_001515625.1 Sinocyclocheilus rhinocerous
GTCATAAGCCAAACCAGTCTCACCTTGATCATTTCTTCATAAGTAAGGATCAGGATGTTGTATTTGTCTTTATTTGTGATCCATCCTTTAACGTGGTCAAACCAACAGCCACCAATCACTACAAACCAGAAACAGGCAGCATGGCCACCAAAAACAGGCTGAGAAGAAAATGTATTAACTGCAAAAGACTTTAAGAATTAAGGTGAGTTATTAGGTGTTAAACCAAGAATTAAATAACAGGAACCCTTTAGTCCAGTGCTACTATTTTCCAGAACTGCAAACTACATGGAGTCTTCAGAAGGTTCTCAGATACTTTGCTAAGGTAAAGAATCTATTAAAGGCTTAATAGACAGATAGGTTAAGAGTGACCGGCACCACTTCCTCTTGCACCACAGAATTTATGTTCCAGAATCTGGCAGTATGTTTTGAGAGTTAATTTTAAAGGGGTCCTATTATGCTCTTTTACAAAGTCCTGATTTTG
>NW_015751670.1:0-482 GCF_001515625.1 Sinocyclocheilus rhinocerous
AAAGCATTCACACCTCAAAGTTGAGGTTACAGCACTAAAAACAGATCTTCATCTATAGTGGTCACAAAACAGACAAGGCCATGTATTCAACTACTTTATTTTCATCAAGAGACTAACATACCAGAAGAAATGAGTGTAAAAACGAAACCAAAAATCATTACAGTATTTGTATTTTAAGAATTATCACATCACTTCTGAGAATAAGAGGTATTGAACTTGAACAAACCAGAATCCAACAAAAATCCGTATTGCTGGAGTTCACATTCAAACTCCATAATCTGGATTGTTTATAATAAGTGGACATGGCAACCTGTCAAGAGTGCTCTGTGAACAGTACGAAGCAGCTTTCCAAACATAAATATTAAGGTTCTTTCGACCGTGGTTTATTAAAATCGCACAACATTACGAGTCTTTGGTTGCTGTCAGGGGCGTCGCTAGACCCTTTTTATTGGGGCACGAGCCCCAGTAAAATGATTACATCA
>NW_015751671.1:0-482 GCF_001515625.1 Sinocyclocheilus rhinocerous
AAAACTTTTTTCGTCTAAACAGGATAGACTTTTCTTGATTGGGTAGCATTTTGAAATTGTGCTCCGTCATTAATGAATACACAGGAACAAATGAGTAATGCAATGATAACATTATGGTAACCATTATTAACAAACAACTAACAAAAAGTAATAGCGCTCAGTTGAATGAAGTAGTTTACTATTAGCTACTCATTGACTACTATTTTGTCATACCTCTTAAAGAACTACTAGGAACTACTGTATACAGGTTCATAATTAATGTGAATAATGCATGATGTATAATTAATTCTGAAGTGAAGATCATGCTAATCCACTAGTAGCGACTAAAGTATTACTACTTTGGAACAGTATTCTAAAGTGAAAAGCATGATAACTCCTTAGTACTGACTGAAGTCACTGCAAGCATTTGAGGTTTTTGTAAGGTTTTGGATAGTAATGACTCAAGTGTTACTACATCTTTCAGTAGGAATTACTTTATTAAA
>NW_015751672.1:0-482 GCF_001515625.1 Sinocyclocheilus rhinocerous
TGTGGCATCAGTTCAAATCAGACCGTCCTTGTACATCAAAACATGTTCTTAAGTGACCTGCCTGTTCAAATTAAGGTTACATAAATAAAATGCCACATGGAATAAGGACATGCTTGTTGAACAAAACCCCTGCTGACCAAGAATCACGATTACTACTGCTCAGACAAACCATTAACCCCAACTTCTGCCACTTAGCACTGTTAGTGATACCACAAGAATGATACCTCAGATTGAGCAGACGGACTCACACGAGCCACATCCAGAGATCTGACTGTCATCTGAAGCCTAAACTGTTGATGTTTGCTTTTGGCCTTATAGAGCATGTTTTTCATGATCTTGGTTTTGTCTGATGTGGAGCTAGTGGAGATGATTGGCACAAACCTCAGGAATTACGTAAACTATCAGACAAAGGGTTTGGAGAAAACACTCACGCTCCACTCTCCACTCTCAATGAGCGCACGCTCTCGAAACCGAACTCCATG
>NW_015751673.1:0-482 GCF_001515625.1 Sinocyclocheilus rhinocerous
AACGGAGATCTGTTGGAAGTAGTTTTGTTCTTTGAATAGAAGACACTTCTATCCGGAGTTCCTCTCTTCTTCTGGACTGTGTTCTCGAGCCGCTTCATCGATAAACCGTCAGTCTGTCAGACGTCTCGATGACATCACCTGCACTCCGCCTTTGATTGACAGCCGGCGGTTTCCCCAGCAGCCAATCAGAGCGAGGCAGCTGTGATCGATGTGTGTTTGTACCCTTGACTCCGCAGAAGCTGCTCTTCTCTGGGTCTGTGTAATGAGCGCGTGACCCGTCTCCTCTTTAGGGCCCCTATGTGAGTTATGGCTTGAGTGCTGCTCCAGCCAGCGGCACAGTATTAATTGAAACGCTGGATAAGAGAGAAGCGGACCGAACAACAGGCGCTGCTTGTGGAAGGTCGAGCTGATGTTGCTGCTCATCTGCAGGCTTGATGATCTGTGTGAGAGACTCTGTGTTTGATTGCAGAGCAGTGACAGAA
>NW_015751674.1:0-482 GCF_001515625.1 Sinocyclocheilus rhinocerous
AATATGATTATTCCTTGAACTTATTTGATGCTGCATTCCGTTCACCTCTGGAAATCGGAATTTCCAACGTAGTGCGAGAGAACACTGGTGATATTTGAACCATTCCCAATGTTGATTCATTGTTTTGTTTTATCAAACTTCAAACTATCAAAAACTTAAGTGTTTTTAAATGAATTAAAATGCTTTAGTGTATGTTTGTAGATGGATATTAGATGTTAATTTCATTAATAAATTTAATTTCATTTGTTTTCATGTAGCCTATTGGTACATTTAAATATAATAATATAATATTCTCTCATGAACTGAAAAGCTGTAAGAGTAAGTTAACTATTTTAACTAGAGTTTCACTTCGTAGTTTTCGCGTTAAAACATCTACTTTGCAACAATTGCTGTTTGGATCAAATTATGTTCTTCTGAAAAATAATATAATAATGAATCAATAAATATAATGATAACACTTGAAACTATTAGTATATTATATT
>NW_015751675.1:0-481 GCF_001515625.1 Sinocyclocheilus rhinocerous
AAATTCTAAGACGACAACTTTTTTTTTTTTTTTTTACATAAAATTTGCATCATCTGCAGTTTCCTTTTAAGATGGTAATATTCAGTGGTTACTGTGCAGTATGCTAGTATTCCCGTCTTGGGTTCAAGTTTCTGTCATGTTATGCTGGTTAGCTCTGCCCACAGCAAAATCTCATTGGTTAAAAAGTCTGCTCCACATGGGTAAAACATCAAATGTGATGTGATTGTTGCACTGCACTGCGTTTTCAAAAAAGAACTTGATAATTATGTGAATTACTTCCTATATTGACTTCCTTCATGTACTTTGGGTATTCATTATAATGCCAGTGTTTTTTTGTTTTTTGGCCACATCCTACGTTTTTTTTGTTTGTTTGTTTTTCACTCAGCAAAAAAATTTGTCTTTTTTTTTAATGTTTTGAAATAGGTCTCTTCTGCTAACCAAGGCTGCATTTATTTGATCAAAAATGCAGTAAAAACTGTAA
>NW_015751676.1:0-482 GCF_001515625.1 Sinocyclocheilus rhinocerous
AAATGGTGCGGCACAAAAGCTCTTGAATGAGGGATGGTACCCGGGCAGGACTGCCATTCTGTAGAACCACGACCATTATTTGCATTGAAAACAGAGAGGCTTGAGAAGAACAGATAAGACATATCTGAATATGAGCTGGGACACTCCAACTAACCTTGGGAGGGGGTTTCTCTAGTCGAGCTTCTCAACAAATTGCAATTCATTCCAAATAAACAGTGTGTAGACGCAAGAGGGAGAACTGGCCATTGGCGTATGTAACATATCCAAATGGTTTGTATGTTAAATGCTAATTGGACGACGGCGCTCTTTGTCAGTAGATCCCATTTCTGATTTCAAGGACTCGAGGGTTTGAGATTCACACAAACACTATGGCCATCCATATCAATCATCACACTCAAAAATAACCAATCACACAAAAAGCTCAGTTGAGGCCTTCCTTGCAGATGTCGAAAGCATTTTTTATTCCTCCTTTTGCCTAAGCC
>NW_015751677.1:0-482 GCF_001515625.1 Sinocyclocheilus rhinocerous
AACAGCATCAGGTTGACTAATTATTTACTTAAGTTGTGAAGGGGTGAATAAACTAGTTATAGCTATAACATATGAGAGAGAGCAAGCAAAATAGGGGTTAGGCGTAAAAGAGCATATAGTTATTGTTTTGGGGCCCCATACCTGAAATTTGCTTAGGGCCCCCAAATCACCAAGTCCGCCTCTGTCTATAATATTGCTTTCTTCAATGAAAAAGCCATCTAATCTGAATCAGGAGAGAAATATGCACAGATCAATTACTGATTACAAATTAAAACACCTCTAAAAAAATATGTGGGTGGATTTTGAACAAAGGATGGACCTTTTCACCGGAGGAAGTGTGATTATGGATTAAGGACTCATATTTTAGCTGGAAGCAATGGTTTAAAGTTCAAATGCCTTATTGACGGATTTGTTTCTTACAAACATGCAGCTTTTCTCTTCATAAAATGTTAATTGATGGACTGGAGTGGTGTGGATTACTT
>NW_015751678.1:0-482 GCF_001515625.1 Sinocyclocheilus rhinocerous
AATCAGCGCAGCGCAGCGGGAATAACAAGCGCAGATTAAACCCACGTTTAATCTACAGCTACTGCCAGAGAGGGCCAAATCACAAAGAATGGCATGTAAAGATTGACTGAAGTGATTTAGTGAGCTGTCCAGGTCACGCTCGGTCAGCCTCACATGCATTACAGATCCTCCTGCACACAATCACACTGCAGCTCTGCATGACTGCCTATTAAACATTCCATTACAGACATGACAGAGCAGGACTAAGTGCTGTTTTGCATGAAGGTCTGTGTTCCAGAACAAACTTCACACCAACTTTGAATTCTTATTTCTTGTGCACTAGTTATGATTATTTTTTAAATGCTTTTTATGTAAAGCACTTTCAGTTACCATTGTGTATGAAATATGCTACATAAATAAACTTGCCTTGCCAAGGTATTTAATAAGGGCACGCCTAGATAACGCAGCACAAGGAATAAATCAGTGAACCAGGGTTATTATAG
>NW_015751679.1:0-482 GCF_001515625.1 Sinocyclocheilus rhinocerous
AATTAAATAACTTTTTTTTTTTTTTTTTTTTAATATCATTGCTTTACATTTTACTGGCTTAATTTATGCTGCTGCTGTTTTTATAAGTAAAAAGTTAGCTTTTTTGAAATTTATCAGAAAATGGGAATTCTCCGTATAAAACATAATATTTGTTTTGAGTTTTCTTTCTTCCTTTTATCAATTATGAAAATTTATATTTTGCTACATTTCTTGCTAATTAGTTCATGTTTTCTGTATTATTTATTGTCAATGAGTTGCTGTAGAGGTCAATTTTGATGAACTTTGAATCATCACATGATTTCCAATGTACTTCCACAATGTGTGTTATTACCAGGACATTTTACAGATAAATTTAAATAGCTCAAATACGTAGGTATAATAACACTATGATGTACTGTCATATACAACCAGATGTGGCATCCCATAATAGCAGTTTTATTGTAAAGTATCTACTGCAAATGTCCTGCCTGAAGTTTCCATTC
>NW_015751680.1:0-482 GCF_001515625.1 Sinocyclocheilus rhinocerous
ATGGAGGAAAAAGAGGAGCACTGCTGCTGTTCCAGAATGGAAGGGTAGCCTCCCTCATGCTGGCAATGTAAAGGAGCTCATTGAATACTTCAGGTGTCTTCTGAGCAGAAACATAATTGAAGAGATGGTGTTCCAGAGCAATCTCTATGCCATCCAGTGTGACCCAACCATGCCCTTGAATGTCACGTTTGAAGAGATGGAGCAGTTCCTGGGCATATGCTTTCTCATGTCTGTACATGGCCTGCCACACACCCGAATGTTTTGGAGCACAAAGACAAGAGTGGATTGTGTGGCTGACACAATGTCAATGAAAAGATGGGAGGCTATCAAACGCTTTCTACACTTTGCCAACAACGACGAATAGGTGCCTGCTGGACATCCAGGTTATGACAAGCTGTTCAAAGTGAGGCCACTCCTAACAGCTTTACAGGAGAGTTATATTACAATCCATACATTGCAAGAATGGCTGGTGGGAAGGGCGT
>NW_015751681.1:0-477 GCF_001515625.1 Sinocyclocheilus rhinocerous
ACATAAAGGCTGAACCATGTTCTTACAAGAGGAGTTTTCAATGTTCAAACAGGGCAAGTTGTCACATGTTTTAAATAATCACTTAAAATTCATTACAATATTTGAGATTTTTGTACATTTGTATTGTACTGTTTCAGGATTTCAGGGTTTTTTGTCTGTTTCACTTTTAAATTTCCCTTAAAAAAACCTATAATATGCTGTTTAATGGCAGATTCCATTGTCACAACTTATCCATAGTGTGTGACAACATGCCCCACAAAAGGTCAATGTAGGCTATTAAATGAACCGTATCTTTTTACAGAGGCAATAGCCGTAAAAATAAAAACACAATTTTGTAGAAAATGCTTTATAGTTTGTCTACACGGAAATTGAAAAACACTAATATTCACTATAGTAAAAATTGTGACAACTAGCCCGCGCTCCCTTAAATATCCCCAGAAGATGATAGATAGATAGATAGATAGATAGATAGATAGA
>NW_015751682.1:0-482 GCF_001515625.1 Sinocyclocheilus rhinocerous
CCCCTTTCATAGGAGGGTTACCTGGAATGAGCAACATATTCCTCCGCATTCGGAGTTCTCCTCTCACATGAGAGGCTTGAGTTCGCTGTCTTCCCAGAGTACCTGGAACCAGCTGCATCAGTCGGATTAGGCCGTCCTCTGCCTCCCTGATGCGCTGGCTATGTGGCTAGCTTGCAGTATGCTACCCCTCTGATTCTATAAATCATGCTGCAGGTCGAGCCCCCTCTCGGTGAGAGCTGGGTTTGTGCTCCCTCAGCCAAAGTAAGCTACTGCTAGCCGTTCCGGCATTTGAACGTAAGGGTCGAGCCCCCTTCTCGTCTGAGGACTAGGTGTGTTGCTCCCACACCTAAGTTGTCACTATCTGTTCCACCATTGGAACGTGCTGCGGGTCGAGCCCCCTTCTCGATTGAGAACTGGGTGTGTTGCTCCCCCAGCTGATAACTGCTAGCTGTTCCACCATTGGAACATGCTGTAGGTCGAGC
>NW_015751683.1:0-482 GCF_001515625.1 Sinocyclocheilus rhinocerous
AAGTAAGAAAAGCATTTTTTGCAGTGAAGAAAAATCCAAAATCCCCTCTGGAAAAGCCTTTGACTCTAATATGACGACAAAGTCAAACAAGAAATATGATCTTGGATTTATCCAATGTTGTATGGAAATCAGTGCATATTTAATTATATAATGTCTCATTTGCATATTTTCAGAAAACTTGTAATACAAAACAGTTTTCTTAATGCACTGTGTTTGATCAAATGGGGAAGTATGGTGATATCTACAAGTTTAAACGTTTACCCTGTTCACCTGTGCTGTCTTGCAGCTCAAACCAGCGTTACTAGACATGAAACCATAATGCAGTCAGCAAACATGGAACTCTGATTTATAGAAAATAACTCAACATCCTGTAACATCTGACAACCAATCAGAGTCAACTAAGGATACTTGAAGTGTTTCAAAACGTTCAGAACGCATTTTAGTTTTAGGACAACTTTGATGAAAGGTTTTGATCCACTTCA
>NW_015751684.1:0-481 GCF_001515625.1 Sinocyclocheilus rhinocerous
GTTTTTTTGTAGAAAACATGCCGAATGTCTTTGTAGAAACAAGCTTGTGTTGTTGCAAAGTGCAAGTCAAGCAGAAAAAGACAATATACTGCTAGTATACGCACCTCTTTGAGTTTTAAAACCAGCGGAGACAGCAGCACAGAATAAAGTTGCACATTGTACGTTTCTGCCGATGCCTCATAAGACAAATTATAATGCAGAGTTACGGCAAGATCTTGTCAGGCTGTAAGACAATCTCTTTTTCAAACTGTATTGCTGTTATTGTTGTTTTTAGCATAGGAATAACAACGCAATGGCATGGCCATAGAAACCATTCCGTAAAACGAAAGAGTGCTTCCGGACACACAAATCAGATATGAACAGTTGCGATATACTGGGTGGACAGTCAGTCGTCTAGATCGGATTCCAATTGGATATGCACAAAATCTGAGCTGACGAGGCTTAAAGGGATAGTTCACCCAAAAATGAAAATTCTGTCATT
>NW_015751685.1:0-482 GCF_001515625.1 Sinocyclocheilus rhinocerous
GGGCAGGAACTGGCCAGGGACAGTTATCCCAGGTGCACAGTCAAACAGTTGCACATGATACCTCAGTGCATCCGGGAAACTAGCACCCTCTGGTGTTGGGAGCCTGGCATCAGAGGGGGGTTCTCCTGGCTCTAAAGGGTTATTGGAAGAAGATTTGGCCCAACTTATTGGACAATGCCCTATAGTGGAAGTTTCTTTTGGGGGTGTGAAAACCGCTTGTTTACTGGACACTGGATCTATGGTGTCAATGGTCACCGAGAGCTTCTTTGAGTCAGCATTTCCTATGCATATCAGGGAATGTTTGAAACCTTGTAGCTGGCTGCGGTTAAAGGCTGCTAATGGGGTGGACGTTCCCTATTGTGGCTACTTGGAGCTAGAAGTCGAAGTTTTGGGTAAAATTCTCCCTAAAATGGGTATATTAATTATGAGAGATCCGCTAGATCCCCTTACACGGCAACAAAAGCTCGCGGTCCCAGGTCTTT
>NW_015751686.1:0-482 GCF_001515625.1 Sinocyclocheilus rhinocerous
ACAATGTGAAGTGTAGTGGTGCTCTTGAACCTCACGTTTGCTCGGGTTACAGAAGTGCATTTGTCTAAAAAAGACACTTTGGTAGCCTGAATAGCAGCTAAAGATTACACAGATGTAAACATTACATAGAAGTCCTCACGGTAAGTACCCAGACCCCTTTGTTTTTTCCTATGATTTTGTTATTCTCAAAGTGATAATTGAACCTTTGTTTTGGTCTTTCGTATTCAGACTATTTAGAAGTACATTTTTAATTTATTTTAAATTATTTTTGTCATTCAATGCCTGAATTGATTTTGAGATACAGACATCTGTTGTGCTTCCGTTGTGATATACCTGTTTTAATGCAATTTAACCCATTAAGGACCTGTTTGGTTTTCTATTTTAATTGAAATAGCTGTTTCATTGGCTATGTATTTTTATACCCATTATAATCTTTCAAAATTGTTGGTATCAGGTGTGTAACAAAAGGTCCTTAAAGGGTG
>NW_015751687.1:0-482 GCF_001515625.1 Sinocyclocheilus rhinocerous
ACACAAGCTTCAACATCTCTCTCACACATCAGCAGTCTTTCTCACTTCACTGTTTAACACTTCTTGCCACAACTGATCCGACCACAAGAAGATCAGCCTGCTAATTCCATGAGTTCAGTGCTGAAACCTCAAAGGATTCGTAAATATTTGTGCATGTGAAATGTTTTCATACAAGGCTGTACATTTTAGATGCTGTCAGTACAAAGATATTGTACATATTACATATTGTACATTTCAGTGTTTATGCAAACTTTGAAGCACACTTTACATATGCATATGTGTGAATAATAATGAGATCACATTGGACAGAAATATTTATTTTTGGTAAACGACAATCATCGTTTTTCTCCTGACCCTTTGAGATTGAAATAACATGATAATCGATGATGGACTCATGAAGCAGTGGAAGTTCATTTATCATTTCTGTGATGTATATGTGTTTATATGTTCATTATGTTTGAACTGAACTAACAGACATGATC
>NW_015751688.1:0-482 GCF_001515625.1 Sinocyclocheilus rhinocerous
AAATATTAATAAAAAACTATTACAATATCTCAATAACGCTAAAATAACAGTTTTGAACTAAATGTTTAACACTACTTACAAAATGTACAGACGAAAGTTCAAAAGCTAGTTACTGAAATTTGTGACAATTTCCAACTTCCCCATGTGACAACTAGCCCCAGTCTCCCCTATATGAGCACAGATGACATTTATAAATTTTAATGCAGTGTTTGTTTATAATGGGGTGCAAAACTGCTTCTAACATTTTCTGGTCAAAAAGAGCTAAACAATTTTGAACTGAACTAAATCAATATTTTATCGGTTCAGAAGGAAACATGGTACACAACTGGGAAATAATTAAGTGATGCAGTTTCAAACTGAGTGTTTAACTTCACATAGCGTTGGACACGGCAGTTCTCTTTTGAATTTGGAAACAGCACATCACACCACTTTAGAAGCTTTGAATTTATTGCATTTAATTTATATTTATTTTAATTTTTTTA
>NW_015751689.1:0-482 GCF_001515625.1 Sinocyclocheilus rhinocerous
CTTCTGGTTGCTGCTCGTGTGGGACTCCCTAAATCCCGGGGCCGGTGCATGCACCTGACAGGCCTCGACTACAGCCATGTCTTCACTCTCCATCTGGGAGAAAATTCTCCTGACCACCACAGAGTCAGAATAACATCTTTGGAGTTCGTCACTCTTTCACCCAGAAGAACTTGATCGTAACTCCAACACCATCGAACTGTTAAACCATCAAGACTTTCATCAGAATCTGTATCCGGACACTCATTCATCGGCCAAGGCAATGCAAGTGTCATTTTTCTAAATGGAACAGAGGTTTAGTATAAGCGTTAGACCCCGTTATTACAAAGACGCCGAAAGTTCTCAGTTCAGGTTGATTAACAATTTCTACGTGTAGTTTAATTTCGTGCATAGGTCCATTTTAAAGGATGTTTTAACATTTACAACAGTAAATGACTGACACGGTAATTTTATCCCCCCCCCCCCAATTCGTAGGACAGCACCAT
>NW_015751690.1:0-482 GCF_001515625.1 Sinocyclocheilus rhinocerous
AGAGAGAGATTGGAGAGGGCAGCCTGCAACTCTGGCAGTTGCTGTGTGATTTGTGGGGTGTAGCGTGCGGCTCGGTGTCAGACCCAAAGACAGAGGGATGATAGATTACTTCATCTATACCTCTCTCTCTCTCTCTTTTAAAGTCTCGCTCTCTCTTTTCTCAGTACTAACAGACTCCTGGCCAACTCAGTTTTGTTGTTACCTTTACACTGTGTCTTAACCCGGTGCGACATGATAAAGCGACAAGTGATAAAAACGTCTTCCGTGTAAATCTGAGTTGTTACTACGACAAGCAATGGCCGCGACAAGCAATGAGCTTTTTTTTTTCCGGTGCCTTTGTTTCTATTTCTGAAGTGTTTTTCTGGCCTCATCCACACTGAAATCTCATTGGTCTAAATAAAATATAAAATAATGTATGTTATATTAATATAGACTACCATTTAAAAGTTTGGGGTCAGTAAGATTTTTAAATGTTTTTGAAA
>NW_015751691.1:0-480 GCF_001515625.1 Sinocyclocheilus rhinocerous
AAGGAAAAATTGAAATCGCATCATATGACCCCTTTAAATCTCATTCACTGCCATGTTCTTCAAGCTTGCCATGTCACAACTGCTCACCCGACACCTGGGAACCACCTGTCAAAATATCAAAAGCTTAAATTAATCATCTAACGGCACTTTTTAAACAAACAGCGCAAATGTGATTTCAGCAGAGGGGAAGATTGTTTATGAATAACAGCTTAAATTTTGCTCTGTTCTGAAAATAAATAATTATTACACTGATCAGCCACAACATTAAAACCACTGACAGGTGATGTAAATAACATTGATTGTATCATTACAATAGTACCTGTCAAGGGGTGAACAGTCAGTTCTTGAATTTCATGTGTTGGAAGCCAACATGTTCTCACTCCCAACTCGTCACATATTGTCGCTTTCTGATGCTCAAGGTACCCCTTTAGCGTCACGTGCAGGGTCCTCCATTGTTTTCAGTTGTTTGTCTTAATTTAA
>NW_015751692.1:0-482 GCF_001515625.1 Sinocyclocheilus rhinocerous
ACGATTAAAATACTAATAATATTATAATATTATTATCATTTTAATTCATTTAAAATACTAAAACAACAGCAACAACAATAAAATAAAAATATGACTAATAATAAAGTAATATATATTAAATTGTCTTTTTTTTAATTATTCTAAAGGATTTTTTTTCTTTTCTTTTCTTTTTTGCGATGAAAATTACCTTTTATAAGGGCACTACAATTTGAGCTCAGTTTTCAAGACTTAAGCCATGCATTCACTGGGACATCAAAAGATCTCATGTTGCTCTGTAGTGTTTGTGTGACTTAACTGAATGGCCCTCCACACCGTCATTAAGGGCTGGGAACCACAGGGCCGGTATGTGTCTAATGAAGGCTCCTTATGTGTACTACTTACCTGTAAACAGGCCCGCTGATTTCTCATTGTACCGTCCACTTTAAACCCTCCAGTGTGCGCGACCATACATCATTCCCAGCTCCGTGTGTGTGTGTGTGTGT
>NW_015751693.1:0-481 GCF_001515625.1 Sinocyclocheilus rhinocerous
AGAAATCATTCTAATATGCTGATTTGCTGCTCAAGATTTACTACTTTTTAACAATTGAATGCATCCTTGCTAAATAAGTGTTAATTTCTTTTTCTTTTCTTTTTTAAATCATACCGTGCCCAAACAGTAGTGTTTACGTAGTCTCATGTCAACACATTAATGTACACTATAGCAGGCAGTAGTAGTAGAGTGTGATTAATCTGTTTGAAGTTATTGATAATTCACGTTTCTGTCCTGTCTGTAGCTGCAGCTGAAGCAGGCGATTCGTCTGGGCTCTCCGCCATCACTCCTCTGCGGGAGGAAAGGAGAGGACGCAGGGGCTCTTTCTGAAGATGATGGTCTTCCCTGCAGCCCCCCAGAGTATTCCAGCCTCCACACTGTGCTGGCCACACCTCCTCACACAGTACGCCTCTCTACACTTTTCCTTTCACATCAGTTTAGGGTGCTTTCACACTTGGTTCGATTGCTTGGTCCGAACCAG
>NW_015751694.1:0-482 GCF_001515625.1 Sinocyclocheilus rhinocerous
AACAGAAATGTTCACTATGTACTTTTTTCTTCTTTCTCAAAAAGAAGAAAAAAAATGTAGCATAAAAGGGGGTTTCTGGAGTCACGCATATACAGTATAGACTTAAATGAGGAACAGACTCAAATTTAAGTTGTATGAACTATTATGTTACTTTTTCAGAGACTGACAACCATGGAAACAATGAACTGCTGTTTTATCACAAAAGCTGTAGCGATTGCCCAAAATGTTCTCCTGAATTTCGTACAAGTTTGAAACAACATGAGGGTGAGTAAACAATGACAGAATTTTAATTTTTTGGTGAACTGTCCCTTTAACAAAAACGTTATTGTACCATAACATATCTGATCAATGGGGATGTGTTTAGACTGCAATGTTTTCCATCAATCATACTGGTAATCTTACTGGCTTTCATTGCTTTTTTTGTGTGTTATGAGAAAGAACCTCATTCTCAATATCATCTTCTGTCTTACAGCCCCAGGAGC
>NW_015751695.1:0-482 GCF_001515625.1 Sinocyclocheilus rhinocerous
GTCACAATTGTGACCAACCATAAAACACACACTTTTCCATAAAAAAATAAAAAAAATAAAAAAATAATAATTATTAATTATTTCAAGGGGTTAGTAATGACACATCATTTTGATATTTTCATGTGTGAGAAAAATTAGGGATCAAATGGGTTAGTAGTAGACATCATGCAGCATTCATGTTCAAAATGAAATATGAGTTGAACCTTATTTGAAACGGATATGCAGAGCCCATATTAACAGGGCCTGGCTCAGTTTTGCGCTCAGAAACAGTCCATGCCTGTTTTGAGCAACTGAGGCTTTTGTTTGGCTCCCCCTTGGTTTTTCCCCATTAATCATAGTTAATGTTCACTTAATCCTGTGTTCTTTTTTGCTGATTAGTGCCCAGGGGGTAATAACCAGTCTTTCCTCTAAATGCTTCCAATAAAGATTTACTGCCGGGCAGTTTTGCCCTTCAACCTCACCATTGTTTCCTTAATTGATCA
>NW_015751696.1:0-482 GCF_001515625.1 Sinocyclocheilus rhinocerous
CTGGAAGTGTAAGAAAAAAATAATAATACAGAAATAAAGACAGAATACAAGATGCTTAATATTGAAGATGTGGATATTCAGATGTCGGACCGAAATATAAAAAGCATACTTGACATGCAGTCATGCCATTCATAAGGTCAAGTACACCTCAAGGATGCTTTTTGAGCAATAGCTGGCTCTGTGGGAGTGATTTCTTTCTGTGATTCCAGATGCTGCAAACAAAAACACAATGTCAGTGTCATATGTTTGCAAGTGCTATGTGATGGCTGAATAACCATTCTATACAAAGACAAGACTGATATCTGGAAACAACAGAAGTGAAGGCATACATAAATTGCAATGTAAAGTCCACAATAGAGGCTTAATAACTATTAGTTAGTTTGTAACTAACTCTGTACTTTATTTGGTTGCACCATTTGTTCTTAAGTCAGAACATAGCTGGTGGGACATAAGCTGTCCGTGAAGTAAAGTGCAGTCGTATA
>NW_015751697.1:0-482 GCF_001515625.1 Sinocyclocheilus rhinocerous
ATATGGAGTACCAATAGTGTCAAAAAATACTTTATCTATGGAGTTATATTAGTGTCAAAAACGTTTGTGAAATATATTTAGCCTTTCCCTCATATCTCTCACACTTCTGCGACTGAATTTGGTTGATGAACATGAATATGTACACCTATTGACGAACCACTGCAGCATGAAAAACTTCACTTTTTCCGTTTGAAAATGAGTTTATGCAAGCAAAATGAAGTTGTTTTGCTTGAAAATTTTATTTAATATGAGTAATATTAATGCTGTTTTGTTAGAAATAAATGTCAGTTTTTAAGCAATCATGAGTTAGAAATTCAAAGGAATTTAATTAAACTCCATTCATTCCAAAGGGGTTAATACTGATAATTCTCAGATTATATGACCGTATAAATTTCATACAACAATATATTCAAATAAAATTTCTCATCAATACTGAAAAAACAATTTTATATATATATATATATATCTTTATTTTTGCATAA
>NW_015751698.1:0-482 GCF_001515625.1 Sinocyclocheilus rhinocerous
TGGATGCATTCTTTTTTACATCACGGAATGCTGTTGAATCATATCTGTTTTATATTCAGTTATATTCAAAAGCCCCACATTTTCAGAAAACATTACTCTCTCTCTCTCTCTCCATTGCTTAATGGCATGAGAGCAAAGAGTTTGGAAATCAGTTGTGGGGAAATTATTACATGGAATCATTGCTGTGAATGCGTTCATAAGTATTATTAATCAGTCTGTTGAAAGTAAGTGCCCTTTCTGTGAAAATAGAGAAACAATATTCCATTGTTTTTTGTATTGTAATAGATTGAATCTTCTATTTTTAAGTCTTTAAGAATTTTTTGTAGGTTTCAAGGTTGTATTTTCTAATGTTGCTTTTATTTATGGTTTTAAATATTGGAAAGAAAGTAGAAAAAAGGGGCGTTTATTAAATTTGATTGTTGGCCAAGACAGCAATTGTTCTAATTAGAAGGAAAAAAATAGACGGGAAGGAAATGATGTTA
>NW_015751699.1:0-481 GCF_001515625.1 Sinocyclocheilus rhinocerous
TATATATATATATATATATATATATGTTGTGCAAATGTGCAAGAAGAAGCACCACATAAAGAGAAAGATGGGGAAGAGGAAAATAGAAGGCGATTAACAGGGAGAGATGGCGAGAAGGATGGAAAAACAACAAGAAATGATGAGCAAAGACATTTTTGAGCAGGAATTTTACGATTCGAGGAAGTGGGTGGAGAATAACGCATCCATCTTGAGACTTAGACAGATAGATAGGGAAAACGGGCATCATTAATGGAGCATTTCAGCATTCCTAGCCCTTTCCCTCGTTTGGCATATGGCAACGAGAATGGCAAGGAGCTGCAGGGCTTCGTTAGCCCTCACACGAAAGTCATTTCAGAACAAAGAGAGAAGAAATTGGGTTATCCCATTGCCCTATCTTTTTTCTCTCCTTAAGACCCCTCTAAATTACTGAACATCTACCCTAAATGTCTCAACAATTGTCCATGGACATATGAAGTCCTTG
>NW_015751700.1:0-482 GCF_001515625.1 Sinocyclocheilus rhinocerous
CTTTTTGATTAATAAAATTTAATTTAACCATTAAAAAGGAGTCCAAAAAAAAAAAACGGAATACCCCCGTAAAAGCCGTAAACCTAGGGGAAACACTGATATATATATTTATATATATACCAGTGTTGTTTTAGTATCAATGTGATATTATTATAGTGTTTATTAATATTTTGAATTAATTTTTTATTTTTATATTTTCAATTTAAATTATTTTGGTTTAGAGATTTAGTATGTTCTGGGTTTTTGTCATTTTTATCTATTTAGTTATTATTAATTTTATTTCGGTTAGTTTTAGTTATCTTAGTACTTCAAATAACAACTAGCTGAAATTAAATAAATGTTAACTGGAATAAAAAGTATGGTTTTAACTTTATTTTAGTATATTAGCTATAATTAATATAACTATATATACAGTATATAAATTAAGATACTGTATATTAATATCATTTATTATATAATCAATTATAATAAATTACCAATTA
>NW_015751701.1:0-482 GCF_001515625.1 Sinocyclocheilus rhinocerous
TACCACTTTGATTTCCTCAGTCATCGAACAGCAGAAGAAAGACCATGAGCTTTTTTTTTCTGAAAGAAGAGGAACGGCACCAGAGAGAATTGGAGCTGGAATGAGAGCGTTACAGGCTCCAAATGGAAATGGAAGAGAGGTGACACCGTGCACAGATAGAACATGATCAGGCTATGATGAGGATGCTATGTCAAGTGATGAGCGCTGCTGTAAATCCCACTTTTCCACCTATGCACACACAATTGTTCCCCAATCAAATGTTCTCTCAAACCCATCCAAACGAAGAACCATCTTATCATAATTTGAGTGAAATACACCAACCAAGTGCTTCAGTTACTACCCAAGAAGCCAGTAGTGCCAGCATTAGTGAGCAGACACTGTCTTCTGTCTTGCATGAGTTGAACAACTTTTGAATTTTCCTTGATTGTTGTTTTTGTTCTAAAGGAGTTGTTTGTTCTTGAGAGAAATACTTTTTCCACTTG
>NW_015751702.1:0-482 GCF_001515625.1 Sinocyclocheilus rhinocerous
ATAGAGAGAGAGAGAGAGAGAGAAAGAGAGTTGAGGTTAATGGAAGTTATTATAATTATTATTTTATTGAATTTATTGTTATTGTGTATGAAAATCTTACAAAGGTTGGTTTAACAAATTAACAAAAAAGTATATCATAAAAATAATAATAATAATATTGATATATCTGTTTTTTAATGGCCTGCATACACTTGTTTCATAAATCAATGAACAGACACAGATCAGTCTTGCAGTGGGGAAAATTGTTGAATTTTTATGCTTACTCATGCTTTCTGTTTTATTCTGTTGAGTGCCTTCCACCAGCATTTAATACCACATTATTAAGTTTAGATAGATGGTTGCAGTTAGACTTTGTGTTGTGTCTATGCTAGATGTACAAGTAGAATTTTTACTGTTAATTTTACAGTCTTGTCTCTTTTTTCTTTTCTTTTTTTCTTTTTTACATGATTGAGTCTCACAAGAAGAGTTGTGTTTGATTTTAC
>NW_015751703.1:0-482 GCF_001515625.1 Sinocyclocheilus rhinocerous
TAAGAGTAATATCACCTGACATAGGCTATGCACGGGGATTCAGTGCAATGTTTTCTGGAAATTGCATGACATAAAAGGTGCATTATGATGCATAACGTTTTTCTCAAGGTGAGATCCGGACACCTCGCGCTCTTACCTTCAGCTGTCGCCTTGCCATGTCTGTGGGCTGCTTGGCGTTGAAGGGATAGGCGATGCATCGCATTACAAAGACATAGAGTTGCAGCTTCTTCTTTCGTTCCTCTTCTTCCCGCTGCAGTTTCTCCACGTCCTCCTTTTCCTGCTCGCTGGCGGCCGACGGGCTCGGGCTGGATGGTCGCGCACTGGAGCCTCGGCTGGCGGGCTGGAGCCTATCGGAGCTCTCGCTGGTCCTGCTGGGGGAGATGCGAGAGGAACCGGACTGAGGAGCCATCACCTCTCGGCTTTCCTCCTCCACTATCCCGTCCGATTCCTCTTCGCTGGAGGATGGATCCAACATTTTTGCT
>NW_015751704.1:0-482 GCF_001515625.1 Sinocyclocheilus rhinocerous
TAATGAAACATATGCCATTTTTTATTGTAGCAATTTCTGTGTTTTTTCGTAATTTTAGTAGATTTTTAAAATACTATTTATTAATTAATTTTTAGCTATTAATTTCCAGTTAGTAATTTTGGTCCTTTAATTTTAACTGTTGCCAAGGCAACATTTATATACTAGCAGTTCAGCTACTATTTACATAAACGACAAAGATGAAAAAAAAATATGTACGTGTTTTTATTTCTTTTACTTACTCGAAGCTGCCATCTGGTGGTCGTATAAGTGAACTTATCTTGTTATTTTATAATTATTTACGTCCAATAATGATGACTGTTCACTAACGTTTCTAAATATATCTGCCAAATATTCCATGTATTTTCTCAATTAAAATATTAAGTCATAATCTTAGATAAATCTGCACCCTGCACGTTTGCAAAAATATCGAATAAATATCACATAAATAGCAATCTGGCGTATGTGTGTTTTTAACTTTGACT
>NW_015751705.1:0-482 GCF_001515625.1 Sinocyclocheilus rhinocerous
ATTTCAAAATACTTTTTTTCAGTTTTAAACAAATTGTTTTTTGAAAACCCTTTGTATGTACAGCTGCCTTGTCTTTGCAACCCAAAGTAATAAATGTGTCACTTACAGCTGTATTCTCTTTGCTTTAATGTGTTTAAGGTGCCTGGACCACTGACTGAAGAAATTGAGTCCAAAAAGGCAGAGAAGAAAAAAGCCCAAAAAGCAGCACGGAAACAGAGACAGAAAGAGCAAAAAGAAGAGAAACTCAAGAAACAGCAAGAAGAGGAGGAAAAGAGGAGGTTCATAGCTCTTGGTGACAGAGAGAAGGTGGCTACGTAATTTCTTCCTCTTACTGTAGTTTTTACCTGGAAGAGCTCTTGTGATTGGCTGATTATGTCATATTTCTGATGTCACACAGCGAGCTCTGGCTGCAGAGAGGAGATTGGCTGAACATATGGCCACAACTGGAGTAACACTCACCACCATTAGGTATTACCTTTTAT
>NW_015751706.1:0-482 GCF_001515625.1 Sinocyclocheilus rhinocerous
ATCTAAATCTAAACATTCTTGAATCAGGATGCATTTACTTGAGAAACAAAATTACTTATGATATTAAGTTTTTTGTTTTCTAAAAAGAAAAAGAAAAATCTAATTTTTGTTAGTTTTTGCTTAAAACAAGAAAAAGTATCTTCCAATGGGGCAAGAAAAATTATCTTAATTCATAGGCAAAACAAAATTATTTTTCTTGTCCCATTGGCAGATATTTTTCCTTGTTTTAAGCAAAAACTAACAAAATGTTGTTAAAAATTCTAAGTAAGAAAAGCATTTTTTGCAGTGTATTTTCAATCAGTTATTATAGTAATTAAACAACATAAATATATCTTAGTGTCTTAATTGTTTAGATTGTTATAATGCATTAGCATGTGTTTGCGGCGTAAAACGGGTTGATTTTTGCACTGGTCTGAACAGAAACAGCAGACTGACTTTTTGAAAAATGCTAATTCATTCTCTGCCAGCAGGAGGCGCTTTCG
>NW_015751707.1:0-482 GCF_001515625.1 Sinocyclocheilus rhinocerous
GAGATCCAGTCTGATGATCCAGCTTCAGTCTGTCTCTGAATCTCTTAGTATCTTTATCACACTGAACATCTGTACAGCTAAAACAGGGATCTCCACAGATTCTAGCAATGTGAGTGTTATTAAAATACCACTCAATGTTTCCCTCTTGTTTCATTTGATCACCAGTGTTTAGAGTGAGTGAATCTCCCTCCATCACTGACACTCCGTCTGTATCAAAACTGAAAAAACCTGAAGAATAAATGAACAGTTAATTATAAGCCAAACAAACACAGTACAACGGGAGAGTGCAGTGATTCTACAGATCATAAAAATTGTGAGTAGAGATATATGTCTGGATTCATAATGTAACAGCAGATTTAATGAACATCATACTAGACATGATAAATATCACTCATAATAATACTTTAGGAAATTATATTTTCCACAACATTAAAAAGATTAAAAGGTTACACTTTATTTCGATAGTCCACTTTAGACATTCT
>NW_015751708.1:0-482 GCF_001515625.1 Sinocyclocheilus rhinocerous
ATGAACTAAAATGAATTGTGAATTTTATTAACATTAAATCGTCCTTCTGCTCCGCTGCTTGGCGCATGCATAGAAGTAATAAAAGGTTTCTCACTAATACAAGAGAAGCAAGTCATTATTATGACTTACATAATCATATTTTTTACTCGACTGTCGCGGATACAGGCCTCCATACTTAGCCCTCAGACACTCTAGGTCACTTAAACAATAGGCCCCGTCCACTAATTAACATATAATTTGCATAAAGGTTGACTTTGAAAATGAAAACAAAAATGAAAACTGTGAAATAAGAGACAATAAAACGAAAACTAAACTTTACATTTTAATTTGAATTGTGTCACTATTATTGCATGAGCATTAATAAAAAGCTTTTTAAAAACTATTTGCATTTTCTTTTTCATGTTAGCCTTTTGATTTTAAGATTGGCAGGGACAATGCATTGTCACAGTGAAAATTAAAATGATAATTAAATCATTTCATTT
>NW_015751709.1:0-482 GCF_001515625.1 Sinocyclocheilus rhinocerous
CTGCAGCTGCACCTCCTCCTTCAGGTGCTGCACTTTGTCCTGAGGATCAGCACAAAACCATAACTTATTATGCAAGTCTTGTTCTGTCTTAACAATGGGGGCTAAGCAGAGACTGCATCTGATATGGATGATTGGGAAGAGCCACTGAGGAACTGGATTTGTTATGGTACAAGAACTAGGCATAACCTTTATCTCAAACCTGTACGAATGTACTAATGTGGTCATTAATCACAGTAATAGGAAGAGTGTCTTGTATTAAAAAGCGAAGTGTTTAGTTCCAAAGCTTGCAAAGCACAGGATGCAGTTGTTCTGCTAATAATAATAATGTGATTTAGCTTGTCAGTGTACAGTATGAACATTTCACACTTACTTCCATAAGACATTTGTCAGATTCTAATTTGTAGAGCTGCTCTTCTATGTCCTGAACCCGGTCCTCGATTCGATCCTGCTGTTTGATCAGCATTTGCTGAAATACAAAAAGA
>NW_015751710.1:0-482 GCF_001515625.1 Sinocyclocheilus rhinocerous
ATGGTTGTAAGCCTGCTGTGCTGGAGTTTGGGGGTCTGCAAGGGGAGTCAACAGGAACGTCTCACAGGCATAGCCTTTGTCTCCTAGCAGCCCACCAGAGAACTCACCTGAGAATACAAAGTATCATTCTTATAACTAGCAGAGTAAAACTTCAGACACACACATGATGTCCAAGGTGCTTAAAAAATTGGGGTGGCTTACCTTGTGAGAGTCTCTTGTAAATTCTACTGGCCCGATAGACTCTGGAGTCATGGACCAAGCCAGGCCACTTTGCCTCTAAATTTGTGATAAGGCAGTCAGCATTACAGATAATCTGTAACAATAACATGTGACCTATTAAGGTCATTTAATGCACAGAATTAATTTATGTAGCTGACAGTAACCATAAATCATTCTTATCTGAACGTTGATACTGTGGAAAGATTTCCTGTTAACAAAATCTCCCTCATGTGCCCCTGAGGGGCGTTTGATACGGATATGGG
>NW_015751711.1:0-482 GCF_001515625.1 Sinocyclocheilus rhinocerous
TCTGTATCATTCTGTATATCAGACACCATCCTGTCAAATATAATACCTTAAGAGTAATTTATTCAAGTAAACAACATCAATTCCCCCCATTCCCACCCCCCCTGAGCACACATGCTTGGACACACGCAGATCCGACACAAACCCTCCCCCTAGTTTGTCAGCTCCCCCCTCCAAACCACAAATGCTCACCGCATTATCTGTCAATGCTGATTAAATAATGGAATTAATGACTTAATTAACATTTCTATAATCTATTTTAATAAATCTCAGGCAGCGTAATACGCGTTTTTAACCTCCGGGCTCTGAGTATGAAAATGTGCAGTGCCGGTTTGGAGCGGTCGGGGGAGTTTTCCTGGATGACAGTGAGACAGACTGAGAGGGGGGCACATGAGCAGAGCTCAAGGCAAGTGTCATCAGACTTGCTGTCTATGCAAGATGAGAAACGTCTCAGGTTACGTATGTAACCATGGTTCCTCGAGGGA
>NW_015751712.1:0-482 GCF_001515625.1 Sinocyclocheilus rhinocerous
AGCACCAGTGTTTACCCTTGTTTTACACCTTTGTCTGTCTCTGTGTATTTTGGCAAGTCTTTGATTTTGGCTTACACCTCTGTAACCAAATCTGTATTTGTTTTCCCATGTGACATGTCAGCAGCCTAAAGACCCTACAGTAGCCACGCCCCCAAACTCTCGCTATTGGCTGAGCTGCAATGATTGACAGACTGCTCTAAAAAAATGTGATGGTGTCTGGGATGCTTAATGTTTACACTTTTGGGGTGAGTAAACCCATAAATAGCAATCTTGTGGTAGTCAATGAACATTAAACTGGGTTAAGAAAAATGTATTTTAGCATAAACAAATCGTTCAGGTAGTGTATCTGCGGCAGGATGAGGTAAAGCTTTATTCAGACCTCCTTGGTTTAGGCAGAAGCTATTATTCTTATTTCTTTCTTTTTTCCCCTTTTCATGTCTTAAAGATTTTCCAGATGATTCTGTGATTGATTGTGTTGAATC
>NW_015751713.1:0-482 GCF_001515625.1 Sinocyclocheilus rhinocerous
AGCCTCACCATGGGCTCCGCATTGATCTCTTTGAGCTCTGAATGAGCAGTGGTGGGTCACACACTCTCTCAGATGTGCTGGTCACTCAAATGGAGTCCCCCAACACCAATAACCTCCATGTGCGGACAGAGCACATTATAAGATATCGCCACTTATCAGTTATCTCTCCTCTACGATTCTGTTCCTGAGAGTTACGCATTAGAAAACCTCATTCAGTGATATTGTCTTGCACAGTGTGTAAGATTCAATAGCACACGGCAAAAAAAACAAAACAAGATCATTTAAAACAATAAAAATGTACTTGAGCAAAAAAAAAAATAGTATAAGATAAGATTTAGAATAAATACCACTCCACTAGAAAATAGTTTTTTTCTTGTTTTAAGCATAAACCCCACTAAATTTATTTAGATCTACACTTAAAGGGGCGGATGATTACGATTTCACTTTTTTAACATTAGTTAGTGTGTAATGTTGCTGTCTGA
>NW_015751714.1:0-482 GCF_001515625.1 Sinocyclocheilus rhinocerous
AAAAAAAATTGTCCGTAGAGTGTAGAAGGTGCTTCTTTTTGTTTTGAGAATCAGATAATCGATTTGACTGTCAGATGTTTTATAGGAAATATGAGTTGTTAACTACGCGGCATGCATGCACAAATACCCTGTGAACAGGACGTCAGTAGTGATTGTAGAAACAAAGCTTTCTGAAACTGAAAGAAAACTTCAGAAGGCATTATTGCACCTTTAGGGTGGGCAATTGATCCCCTCAAAAATTGTATACCATAACCACGTCAAGAAATTAAGAAGTTTACCGTTATAATCACATAATTCCTGGATTTTGAAAAACTTTTAAAACCCTTTTATAAAATGATTTAAACCCTTGTTAACCCAATACAAATATTTCATGTTTGAAAACACACTGCATTAAAATAAACAAGAATTAAAGGCACAAATGGGCAATATTTTATGTAAACGTTTTATTTGCAATCAATCTATCTATCTATCTATCTATCTAT
>NW_015751715.1:0-482 GCF_001515625.1 Sinocyclocheilus rhinocerous
ATACCCTGACATTGTGTTTTTGTCTGTATCTCTCACCCATCTTGGCAGCACTGGGCGATCCACTCTCTCATGGTGGCGTGAAACGTATCTCTACTAACAGGTGGATCCTGGTTCTCTGGGTCCAGCATCTGTCGTAAATTGGTCAGCTTGTCCTGGCCGGAACTTTGGAGCGTCATGGACTGAAGATACTGCACCACAGTGGAGGCCTGAACCTCTCCTGTAGGTAACAGAGACATACACTGTTCAACTTATTGAGTCTGTACGTAAAAAAAAATATCAAAATGCAATAAAATGTCATTTTTTTAATGCAATTTTTGTAATGTATTTTCAGCATCATTACTTGATTGTCTTCAGTGTCACATGATCTGAACATGAATATGCTGACTTGGTGCTCAAGAAACATTTCTTATTATTAGCACTGTTGAAAAAAGCTGGTGCTTAAAGGGGTCATATGATGCTGCTAAAAAGAACCTTATTTTGTG
>NW_015751716.1:0-482 GCF_001515625.1 Sinocyclocheilus rhinocerous
AATCATGCTAGAAACATGCTAACAAAATGCTAGTAACTTGCTAATTATGCTAACAAAATGCTAACACCATCCTAGTAACATACTAATGATGCTAGAAACATGCTAGCACCTTGTTAAACATGCTAAAAAAATGATAGCAACTTGTTAAACTTTAGAAACATACTAGCATTACGTTAGTAACATGCTAGAAACATGCTAGCAACTTGATAAACATGCTAGAAACATGGTAACATCATGCAAGTAACATGGTAGAAACATGCTAGTAACTTGCTAATCATGGTATAAACATTTTAACAAAACGCTAGTAACTTGCTAATCATGCTAACAAAATGATAACACCATGCTAATCATGTTAGAAACAGGCTAACAACTTGCTAGACATGCTAACAAAATGCTAGCAACATGCTAGTAATGTCCTAATCATGTTAACAACATGCTAGTAACTTGCTAATTATGCTAACAACATGCTAGTAACATGCTAA
>NW_015751717.1:0-482 GCF_001515625.1 Sinocyclocheilus rhinocerous
AGTCTATATTTTATATTAGACTGCATATTAAGCGTATATAGATTAATAAATGAAGCTCAGCCTCATACAGATATGAATAGAACGCGCTGATAGATTGTTTATATATTCATACAGACAATGCGATATATGAAGCCAATATAAATATTTCAGTATCCTATATGAAGCGCCCATAGATTGTTTAATATATTAAGCTCATATAAACTATATATGAATCACATAGATTGTATGTGATTTATGAAGCACTTACATATTGTTTAATAGTGAAATGAGCACGGATTGCTTATCATATGAAGCTTTAAAAAAAGTGATTTATGAAGAGCATAGACTGCTTAATATATAAATCACATATATATCCATACGAAGCGAATATAAAATGATATATGAAACGCGTATAGACTTCAATATATGAATCCCATATTGTTTACTATATGAAGAGAACAAAAGTGGACGTGATATATGATGCGCCTATACATTGTTTAATA
>NW_015751719.1:0-482 GCF_001515625.1 Sinocyclocheilus rhinocerous
TAAATGCATTCATGGCATCTCTGAGCTGCATTAAACAGTCTGTGTTAATGCATCTAAATGCCACTTTAGATGCAGCATCTGCAGTGCAAAGATGGATTTTGTTGATTGATTTCATTTGATTGATATCAGCCCTATAGTATCTCATTATTCAAATTGCATTCATTAAATAAATATATGAATTTACAAGAAAAATTATGCATACTTTATTAAGGTTAGAAAATTTGCCCTCATAAAGGTTAAAAAATGTCTCTGGAAGAAAATTTAAGGGAGTAAATATCGGCCCTAATGGAAATGTTTATTTATTTTTTGTCACTGGTTAAGGATCATTTTTCATTTTTATCCTGGCTTTATGAATCCTGCAGAGTGTCTTACTTTTTGTTATAGAAATGTCCACCCTATTGACATAGCCAAAAATTTTTTCAAAAGAGTAGCTTGACTATACACTGTAAAAAAAAATTCCATAAAATTTACGGTAAAAAAAC
>NW_015751720.1:0-482 GCF_001515625.1 Sinocyclocheilus rhinocerous
TGTGCCATGAATCTCTTGAGCCTTGCTGAGTTTGTTCTTGTGTTGTACTCTAGGTTTCTACACAACATACGCATGTCAGGACTCCAGCTTGGTCCTTCACTGCCCCCAGAACAGCGTCATCAACATCCAGTCGGCTTTTTACGGGCGCCGCAGTGACAAGATCTGTCCGTATGGAGACGGAGCCTCTGGTAAATCACAGCGTTAAGTGTAAATGAGAGCGTTTGAAGTGTTCATGCAGGATCTCTGATGGACTGAACGAACCTTGCAGGTGTGTGCACTGTTGAGGGCACGCTGGCTTTGGCCAGGAAGAACTGTGATAACAGAGAGTTCTGTTTCCTGTTCGCTCGCACTGACTCTGATCCCTGCCCCACCGTCTCCAAATACCTGGAGGTGGTCTTCAGCTGCGAGCAGAACGGTGAGGGACACTTTTACTGAGAACATGAATATGAATGAAATGAATGATGAAAGGCTCTGGGGGAAAA
>NW_015751721.1:0-482 GCF_001515625.1 Sinocyclocheilus rhinocerous
CAATAGCTTTTAGATATGATTCCTGAACATAAGAAAAGGGAAAACACAACGCTTCAGGGAGGCGAGAGCTGAAACGATCCACTCACAAGACAACATTGTTTATGAGACAAACTTAATCGTCATTTTAATTTACAGAGAAGCGGTCATCCGTGGAATTTGATTACAGCATTACTCAAATATTTTATGGCGAAAGTGTTTAATAATGTTCGCTAATTGTGTGCTGTGTTATAATAATGCTTGAGGAAAAAAAAAAGGAAAAACGAGAGAGAAAATACAAGAGCTTGAAAATTTGTGATTTATGTTAAGTTTATGCATCCACTTAATGCACATGAAACGTCTGATCTCAGCAGTACTGATATCATAGTCAACGGTCAAGTGAGTAATCAATTCCAAAAGGAATAATTCTTCATTTATGAGTTCACTTTTCATCTACATATCCTGATTCACTTCCTCCTTCTCTTATAAAGAAGTCAAACGGGACC
>NW_015751722.1:0-482 GCF_001515625.1 Sinocyclocheilus rhinocerous
CGGCACCCCTTCTCCTCGTTTTTGTTTCCTTTTTTGAAAGTTTTGATTTCCATTTCCCCCCCATCCCGCAAAAATGAAAACCGCCGCAAGAATTGCTGCCCTAGGCTCGCCGTAATGACGGCGTTGGATGACGCCACGCTTAATTCGTTGTTCTGGATCGGGGCCAATTATCATCGCCCCGTGGACCTCCCAGACACAACAGGACTGAGCTGGAGGGAAGGTATCCTCCAGTGTCTGGAGAGTGTCCGACCCCGATTGAGTGTCGAGGCCAAGGCCACGGAGGCCGCTCCGCCATGGCCCCCGAGCTGCCTGCTCCGCCATGTCCCCCAAGCTGCCTGCTCCACCATGGTTCCCTAGTCTGCCTGCTCCCGAGCTGCCTGCTCCCACATGGCCCCCGAGCTACCCCGCTCCGCCATGGCCCCTGAGCTACCTGCTCTGCCATGGCCCCCGAGCTGCCTGCTCCACCATGGCTTCCTAGTCTG
>NW_015751723.1:0-482 GCF_001515625.1 Sinocyclocheilus rhinocerous
AGGCGTGTCATTTTTAAAACCTATCCAAAGCTGATCTGTGAATTTGGAATTGTTCTTTACTTGAAGAATATTTTATATGAGTCCAAAGAGTGATTTAAGCACATTTCTGTGAGATTTTAACACTCTGTCAGACACAAATTGATGTTAAAAGTGACCAATTAATGACATCAGTCCACCTTGTTGCAATTTATTGGTTGCTATATATTTGTAGTGTGCTGCTTTTGTTAGGTGGGATCAGGAGGATCTAGTATTGTCTAATGTTTTCTGAAATATGTCAGATCTGTTAACTTTCTGAAGGCATACTATAGTTATAGCCAAACATTTTTCTTTTCATAAGTTTATTAATACCTACTACTTACTGTCCAAAGTGTTTAAAAATCTCACAGAATTGTACTTTAAAGATCAAAATAAGTAATAAAAAATAAACGTTTTTTTAGTTTAAAAGAAGTTAACATTAAAAAAAAAAAAAAAAAAAAAAATTC
>NW_015751724.1:0-482 GCF_001515625.1 Sinocyclocheilus rhinocerous
CAAATATGCATCACATTAAGTTTATTAGTTTATGTTTAAACTGTGATCCAAATGGATAAAAAATTAAATACATAATTCAAATATATAAACCTTAAATTTAGGTGTGTTGCACAAAAGAAAGTCATATGGGTTTGTAAATTAAATGAGGGAGAGTAAATGATAACTGAATAGGATTTATGGAGTAACTATTCCTTTTTCTTCTCGAATCACACACACACTTTAGTCCCAAAAACAGCAGCACGTTTGTTCTGAGCCCTTTAAGTTGATGTTTATTGTGAATCACGCGTGTGCAGACACAGAGCATTTTCTCTTTCTCTGCGTCCTGCTCAAAAACAGACATCATGGGGACGGCTAGACACTAAAGATCACAGTGTCAACTTTTACAAACTGAACATGAACTGAACTGAACTGAACATGATCAGCTCACACACACACAGTCTCGTACTCTCTCACACACACACAAACACACACACACACACACA
>NW_015751725.1:0-482 GCF_001515625.1 Sinocyclocheilus rhinocerous
GACTGTTAATCTCTCTCCTGCAATGTTTTATGCGAATTTACTGTTTCTGTTTCCTCGAAATGGGAGCGTGAGCACCTGCATTTACACCTGATAAACAGATAAAAAGATGGATGAACAGACGGACGGAGGTAGAGACAGACAGGTGGCCAATGCACAATCATTAGCTGAACATTATTGTTTCATTTATGAGCTTTAATTCATAGGAACCAACGTCAGACTGTCTAATGTGTTTTTCCCTCGGGTGCCAGAAATCAGTTAATGAACATGCCATTTAAAACCAAGATGAAAATGTCAGTTAATTATCTGAAAGGAAACACCACGAGACAGATTAATTCTGATAAAAAGAAGAAAGTCTCAAGATGACGTGTGTTTGACGGAGCCTCTGAATTCAACCCAAATGCTTTATGAAGACGTGAGGTATGATGAGGGAAACGTGCGTGAATCTCTGTTAGCGTTTAGCACTAAATAGGGCCTGTGGGACA
>NW_015751726.1:0-482 GCF_001515625.1 Sinocyclocheilus rhinocerous
CACCCAGCCTCAGCAGGTACAGCAAGCCCTGCTCGACACCAAGGCCAAACTTGGAATGAGAGGTGAGGATTTACTTTTGAACTATGCCAGAAATACGCACACACAATCACATTCCAACATGCTTGAACACAATGAACCTAAAATACCCCTGAATTAATGTTTGTATATTCTGAAAACTGCCAGCAACTTTTGGTTACCCTGAATAAACTTTAACTAGCTTGTGGTTTCCATTAACATTTCTGTTGAACCAAATCTTGGAACCATGCTATCAACAAAGCACCCCATTGAATTACCCTTAAAGTAGGCCAAATAAATCAATTCATTTGTGCTCCATAGGCATTTTTTGGCATACATTTTTTGTTTATTTTACAAGAGATTGAGCATAGTCGGGTAATATATGCGTTTGTAGTGTGTGAGTTTTTTGGGGTTTGTTTGTTTGTACGTGACCAACGTGGATGTTTAATCTCAGAGAAAGTGTTGGG
>NW_015751727.1:0-482 GCF_001515625.1 Sinocyclocheilus rhinocerous
GTTAACTGTTAACAGGAAAATATTCTTAAAATGCAAAAGTCATTGATTTAAACAATAAGGTACAGTTTTCCATGCTGAGAAAATGGTTGATTCTTCTGGTTGGCTGGTTGGTTTAAGCTGGTCAGGTCAGTGTTCCGCTGGTTGGTCAGCTGGTCTCTTGGATAAAAGTTCTGTCATATACATAATGTAAACGTCAATGACTTTAGTGCAACAGCATCTACGCAGTGCAAACAAGCAAAGCTTACTGATTTCAGCAATAAGGTACATATTTTTGGCTAAAGAATGTAGTTAGCAACTCCTTTAGCTGTGATTATACTCACAACGTAGCAGCATAGCCTCAGATGGCGCTAACTGCTAATGAACTGCTAAAAATATGTATTGAATGGTCTGAGAGTCACTTTTCATAAAAAGTGTCTGTCAAATATATAAATGTAGATGTAAAGGTCAATGACTTTAGTGCAACATCTATGCAGTGTGAACAA
>NW_015751728.1:0-482 GCF_001515625.1 Sinocyclocheilus rhinocerous
CCGACAAACATCCACAGCCTCAGCTCTTCATCCACCTCAATACATAAAGCATCTGCAGCTCTTTTCTTTACATAAAACATCTACTGTTTATTATTTCTGCATCTGCAGACTCACCTGGCACTGAGACGCCGTAGACGGCCACATCCGTCTGATTCAGCAGAGCGCTCAGGATTCCTTCCACCTCTGTGGTGGAGACGTTCTCACCCCGCCAGCGGAACGTGTCTCCGCCTCGGTCCCGGAAATACACATAACCCAGCTCATCCATCACCATCAAATCACCTGAGACAGAGGAACACAGAGTCAGAGCCATCCATCCAGCACACATATGGACTAGCTCATCTCTGGAGAACTTCAGCTTTACCTGACACATACGCAGAGTCTCCCTGTTTGAAGACATTGTGAGAGATCTTTTTATTGGTGGCCTCTTGATTCGCGTAGCCATCAAAACGACGTAACGGATCATGTGGATTGATTCGGCCAAC
>NW_015751729.1:0-482 GCF_001515625.1 Sinocyclocheilus rhinocerous
CTGAATACTTTCCGTACCCACTGTATATACACATACATACATACAAATTGATATATTTTTATATTTATGCATATAGTTAAATATAATATTTTATTGTATGTATATATATATATATAGTAAATCGATTTACAGTCCAAAGTAGCATGACACTTCTGCTTACCATATTCATATACACAACTATACATATATAACAAGGTTTTTGCAATGTATCCCAATGAATACCATTTTATTTTCATGTTACATGTACAAAGAATAACAGTATTATCGTGCTACAATCACTTGATTGTAGTACTACAAGTATACATCTTTCAGCTTGATTTCCAATTCAGGTCGCAGAATCGTCTCTCGTCTCTCGGGTCTGAGAACATTAAAAACCGATCTGCGTATAACACCACTGTAACATGCAGACATGAAACGGTAACACAAGAGCATGATGGGAATTGCTACAAAGACTCTACATGTTTCATTCAAATCAACACAAC
>NW_015751730.1:0-482 GCF_001515625.1 Sinocyclocheilus rhinocerous
TTGTTATTTCATGGCAGAAACAGCCTTCCATATCTTTCTGTCAATTTTATAACTGAATTCAAACAATTATAATAGTATCTCAACCCTAAAATCAGACTGGTCCGACACAGAAGTGAAGCTGATGAAAGTACCTGATGAGACAGAAGATGAAGATCTTGAAGCAGCTCGGAGAACTTGAACAGGTGGTGAGTTTGTTCAGATGGCTGTTTGTCCTCAGTCAACATCTTTAAATCAACACAGCTTTACACCTGACCGCGAGCAGTCGAAGTGCGTTATCTTACCGTGGTGAGCGGCGTGTTGCTTTTGGCTGGTGAACATCCATCTTCAGTTTGATCCAAAGCCTGGAGTGAATCCTGCGTGACTCACAGGAAACCAGATCAGATAAACATCAGACGTCCAGCGTCTCCACTTCCTGTGACGGAAAGAGCCTCTGCAGTCAACATTTCTCATTTTAATTTAGTTTAACTTGATGTACTAAAATA
>NW_015751731.1:0-482 GCF_001515625.1 Sinocyclocheilus rhinocerous
TGTATTTACTGTAAATATGTTTCTCGTTCATTTATACACACTGAGGAACGAGTTGCAACTATTGTCTTTGTTAACTGACAGCATGCTACTCATGCAGTACATAAACATTACGTTGAAACTTATTCTGAATATTTCTTTTAAATTTGCTTCCCCATCACTGATATGTACTAACTTATTGTCTTCTGCTGTAGAACTGCCAGACTGCTCTCATGCTGGCCTCAGAGCAGGGCAGTCTAGAGATCGTGCAGGAGCTCATCCGGAGGGGAGCAAATGTCAACTTGGATGATATAGTGAGTAGCTCTTGAAAACCCGTGCAGCAGAGTGACACAACATGAGATATCCTAGCCTGAAATGTTATCATGCGGCAAAACATAACCTAGCACTAGGTTTTGGAACAGGATGATATGATTTTAACCAAGCAGTGACTGAGTCACACAGCAGTCCTGCGTCACTCTTTTACAAAAGGGTCAATGACAAACAAG
>NW_015751732.1:0-482 GCF_001515625.1 Sinocyclocheilus rhinocerous
CCTATCAGCAAATCCTTTAAATTTTACCAGCATTCAGAACAGAATAAGATAAAAATAAGAAAATATGAAAACATTCTAGTACAAAATTATATATACAGTTATAAAATAAAACACAAGTCAAACACAAATCGGCGCAATCATGCATATTTTCCATATCACACCAGGAAAAACTAAAATATTCTGTGATTTTTGGTCAAAAGGATAAGAGTAAGACATCATTTGAATCTGTAAAGGGTTTACGCTTATTTATGTATGCTCACAATGAGAACAAAACTATGACTTTGTAAAAAAAGGTAAACAAACAGGATGTGCTTTCAGCGTCCTTAAATTTGTGGTGTGGCCATAAAACTGAAATAAAACTAAGACTTTAGACTTTTAATAAAACTTTGTTTATTTTGTTTTGTTAATTTGTTAATTACTTAACTGAAACATATTTCGTGCATGTCTCTATTTTATTCCTATCATATCATTTTATTCTGTTT
>NW_015751733.1:0-482 GCF_001515625.1 Sinocyclocheilus rhinocerous
CATGCATGCATGTGTGTTGTGTTTGTCGCTCGGCACAAACTGTTAGCGACTCAAGCTCTATCTCTGCAGATGCTGTGAGTTTGGTTTGAGTATATAATGTTCATCTGGGAATCTATGTGAGGCCTTTCATCAGATTTGTGATGTAAATCATTTACGAACCTTTACGAACTCAGGAGAATGCATCAATATCTTTAAATATGCTAACTGTTCATCGTGATTTCAAAATAAAAGTTCAAGCTCTCGCTCTGAGTTTGCATGTTTAATGTCCACATATTCAAGAAATGACAGTGACCGTAGCTTTTCTGTCGTAAAGAAATGTCCAAATATTAAAGGTTAAGTGGACATTTGAACTAAATGTTGTTTAGTCAAGGATTGGATCGCGCTGTAAAGTGTAAAAACAGTCATCAGGCCTCTGCAGGCGTTGGTTATTATGCATAATGTACTAGGGCTGCACGATAAATCGAAATGGAATCGAGATCGCG
>NW_015751734.1:0-482 GCF_001515625.1 Sinocyclocheilus rhinocerous
CTCCATAAGGCAATCCCAGCAGGGACCAAGCGCCCCAACATCTCATGAGAAAATACACTGCCAAGAAGAACCAAACCAGCAGGTGGCAAACTCCCTATTTTCCCACTTATAGCCTTGTCTTCTGCGACTGCTCCCTGCTTTTCCTTTTATTTTTCCCTCTTTTTAATTCACTTTCTAACCCACTCCTTTTACTCTTTATTCTTTTATTAACCCCTCCCTCTCAGTGTGAGATGAGCTGGATGTAGCGAAAATCTATTCCTCATCATCGAACCTCTATAACAACAGAGGCTAATACAAATAAAATCCCTACTGACAGCAAAAGTATTCAAAGTCTTTGTCCACGAACAACCACAAAGCTTTGTCTCTCGCTCCCCATGTTCCTTAATGTAAAGCCAGATTCAGCTGATGCCTGAGCAAATCGATTCATCATCTCATTCAGAATGCAGAATTCTGCACAGCAATGGTGAGTGAGGTTTCAAGAA
>NW_015751735.1:0-482 GCF_001515625.1 Sinocyclocheilus rhinocerous
ATCTTTTGCTGTAGTGTGTCAGTAGGAAATATCAGTTTACATTTAATTGTAATAATCTGGATTATTACAATTAATGGCAAAATGAATGTTTGGAAACACACTACAGCAAAAGATAGAAATAACTGACCATTTTTCAGCTGGTGAAAATACTGGCCACCACTAAATATAACCCTAAAACATCCCTAATTTTGTGTGCGCACAGACCTGCTGTTGATGTGGTGAATGAGCGTATAGATGATGTCACGCAGCACAAACGCCCAGGCTCCGCCCAGCCCGTCCTTCACCTCTCTGAGCAGCAGGCTGACGAACAGGTGGTACATCATCAGTATGCGGTGCCTCTCGTAGCCGTTGGTGGTCTCAGCAGCCTTCTGACAGATTGCTATGAGAATCTTCTGAATGGACATCTGAAACATACAGAACACAGACGGACGCAGGAGTTTTAAAAAGAAATAAGCAGATGCTCAGGTGAAATAGGAATATGC
>NW_015751736.1:0-482 GCF_001515625.1 Sinocyclocheilus rhinocerous
CCGGTTTCTTACCGTAAATTTTACGGAATTTTTTTTTACAGTGTAGCAAACTTGACAAGACCGTGCAGCTTTGCTCAAATTCTTAATGATCTGTTTTGTTTCAGGGTTGAGTACATTTATAATAGTAGTCAATTTATAATCGTAGTCAAAGCACTAAGAAAAGTTTCACTGACTATTAAAATCAAATATTCACTCATTACTTGTTATGGTTATGGCTGATTAGAAAAAAATTATAAAATATGCTCTTGGTAGTCTAGACTTTTCATGTGAACATCAATATTTGTTGAGTTTTATTCCATTTGATCAGTTTTGAGGTTAATCTATGTTAACATTTTTTGCCATTGGATAATGGTGATCTGTGAATTTATTTTATGCATGTGAACATTATTTTAAATTTGTGTGGTAGCAAAATATTGTTTTATTTTGAGGTGAAAAGTAAAGTTAGACCCTTGGATTAGGATGCTGTTAGAATTGGAACAGAA
>NW_015751737.1:0-479 GCF_001515625.1 Sinocyclocheilus rhinocerous
CCCACCAGGATATATAAACCTGTACACACACACACACACACACAGACATACACTGTATACTAGTGGTCAGTCTCACACACACACAGCCACACATACACTAAAACACACATAGTCACTTAGTAATAGAATATCCTCTTAAGCGCACAGCCAAAAGATGGAACCATTAGATATACCAGCACACACACACACACACACACACACACACAGAGTCCTTCCGGTTCACTATACTATTATTTCATCCATCAAGACACTTAAGCTCATGTTAAGCAATCCATATATATCCTTTGCACTCATGTGTGAGTGTGCTTTAAAGGCACCAATGTGTTCCACTCTATTTCTCCTTTTCTTCTGCCAGAATCTGCCCTCCCTTTCTCCTGTTCTCCTCTCGCTCTGTCCCCTTCCCCCTTTTTCCTCTGCTTTGCGATGCTTTTAACTGACTGGCTGAATATTTCATAAGCAGAAGCTGGATACAGATATGA
>NW_015751738.1:0-482 GCF_001515625.1 Sinocyclocheilus rhinocerous
TAATTATTATATAAATAAAAATAAAGGTGTAAAAAAAAAAAAAAAGGATTTCACAGGCCCATATTTAATACATCAAATGAATATATGTCTGCACCAAAAGATCTAGCTTAAAAACTACTGATGGACAGACATTCACTTTCTCACCTTTTGCTCATCTTCCCCTTCGAGTTGGCTGAGGTTCCCACCGATCGGGTCCCAGGCTCCCCAGAACTTTCCAGATTATCAGTGCTTCGAGCCTGTATAATGAGGTAGGAGAGTAGAAGAAACAATTTGTATGCTTTGATGGGTCCACGCAACAACACAAAGATCAAAGTCATCCATGTTTCGACATCATCTGAATTCAAAGATACTCAACATACTTTGGAGAAAATAGATTATAAATCCTAAATCAGCAGTGATTTTACAGAAAAGATTCTCTGAAGATTCAAAGAGTCACTTTGATTTTAATGTTCAAATCACACTAAGAAAAGCACTAAGGGAGC
>NW_015751739.1:0-482 GCF_001515625.1 Sinocyclocheilus rhinocerous
GCATGGAACTTTATCTTTTATAACATGAGATTTGACAGAAAAAAAAGAGCACCCACATACAGCTACAATAAACTTCATAACCCGTAAGTTAATGAAAACATAATGCAATGCACTTGCTGCCTCAGATGTGGCCACTTGGTAAAATATTAATAATATAATGACATGCAGGTAAATTATTATATATAAAGCTACAGTATAAACTTTGACAACACAGTGTTTAATTGTTAAAAAAAGGGTGTTTTTTCAGTTTCTTGAAAAGTAGCAGTTTTGGTCACATGTTTCTGACCGACAGCATGCGGGTGGGGTCAAAAAATTATATTGCCTATGTCCCAATATGAGGTAAATTGAGCACCTGGAACAATCCTTAAAGTCAAACTAATCTGAGGTTCCCCCAATCAAAATGCAAGTTTATTTCCTTGGAGCTTAGAATGTTTTAACGTCAAGTCATAGCCAGTACTGTCTTGAATAGCCTGTGCATGGAA
>NW_015751740.1:0-482 GCF_001515625.1 Sinocyclocheilus rhinocerous
TACCTTGCGGGGCTGAAAGTCATATTTCACGCAGTGCTGGAAGCCCTTTCCTTTCGACTTCAACGACGTCACAATCAAGCAGTTTCCGACAAAATGTGCCGAGTAGCCGATGCCTTTGCTTGTGCGGAAACTGAAATTAAAAAATTAAAAAATGCATACAATATATAGCAATTCATAACACATGGATGTGCTATATCTACATCATTTCTTGTTTAAAAAAAAAGCTTAAACCAGTCTAAGATGTGATCCTGTGAATCCCAGTTTAGCCTTGAAAACCCACCTAAACTATATATATGTATATTAAAAAAAACACTTTATACTAGCTTAGTTGGTTTGATGTTTTTTTTTTTCTTGTCCCAGTCTGGTTTTCTATAGGAGTTTTGGACACTTTGGCTGGTCAGACTGGAAAAAGCATCTTTCTGATCAGCTAAACCAGCATAACTCCAGTTTAGCCAAACTAGGAGATCATTTTAAACCAGCTA
>NW_015751741.1:0-482 GCF_001515625.1 Sinocyclocheilus rhinocerous
TACTGAAACTTAAGCTGAAATTAAAATAAAAGCTGAAAATATAAAAATAAATGACAAAAAATTCTGCCTGATACTGATAAGCCAAATTATTTTCATGTTATGGCCGATAACCGATAAACAGCCGATATCAAAATTATTTGTATTATTTTGTCTCTTTTATTTTCAAATAATCATTTAGGCATCACAACATTCTAATGTAGAATATGGAAATGGATAATCATTTTGAGATTTGCTAAAGATTACATTCAACAGTGTTATTAAATTATTAGTGTTTTTATAGATTAACTTGAAGTGAGTTTTAGATAAAAGCAAATGTGATTTAAAACAAAAAAATCCGGGAAATTAGAATCTCAATTAAATATCCAATATCAGCAGGTATGATAAATGAAACTATAAAAACTTGAATATCGTCTGATAACTTCTTTGGTTCTGATATAGTACCTTGCTCATAGCTGTGAGGGCTGGATCACATGCAGCATCCA
>NW_015751742.1:0-482 GCF_001515625.1 Sinocyclocheilus rhinocerous
CTTTAAAAAACAATACAAGTCTTACTGATCCCAAACTTTTGAGCGTTAGTGTATCTAAATATATATTTAATATAGTTAAATAAGTAAAACTACTTTAATGGAATTCATACTGAAACTTGTATGTCATGAATTTAAACATATTTGTAATTACACAAATGCAATAATGAAGTTGCAATTTAGTACATTTTAAATATATAAACTTTAAATGTAGTATTAAACAACACACTGCAGTTAAAATATAATCAAGTACATGTGCTTTAGTATGTTAGCCAACACATCAAAACGTGTACTTCTTTAAAGCACGGCAAAAGATTATTGAAACATAATGATTTAAATGTACTTTAAAGTAAAACTTTTCATTTGACATTATTACAAAGTGCACTTTTTAAAAAGAAACTGTCATGGAAGTTTACTCTCTGTAAGCACACTTAAGTGGCCTTTTGTTTTATAAATAATATACTATCTGCAAGTCCAATTTCACA
>NW_015751743.1:0-482 GCF_001515625.1 Sinocyclocheilus rhinocerous
TAAAAATATAACTGTTTTACAAAATAACGATTCTTGAATAATGAATGTGAAAAATAGTATGCAGAATGCTGAATTTTAATGTATTATTATTCATATATTATTGTTATAATATTAATGATAATAAATACTACTACTATTTCTTGTCCATTTGGTTTTCAGCGACCCCTCATTGAAGGGTTTTTCCTCTTAAACTGAGAAAGATTAGTATTTAGGCATCAAAACTTCACCTTTAAAGCAGTCCTCAATAGTTTATACCTGCCAGAGGCCCCTGTTTATTTCAAGCATCCAGACTGTAATGAAGAGGCTGTTTAAGGACTAGTGTCAGAGAAGTCATGATGAAATCTTAACGTAATCTTTCTGAGTGCAGTTACAGATACACATTTGTTTTCAAACCGTTTTCTCTCTAATAGCTGTTTGCTCGAGTGGAGAATGATGAGGAGCTGTCTTTGTTTGAGAGCGGTGGCCGCCGCACGCCTCAGAAA
>NW_015751744.1:0-480 GCF_001515625.1 Sinocyclocheilus rhinocerous
CTATCTATCATCTATCTATCTATCTATCTATCTATCATCTATCTACTGTATATACATATATATATTATAATATATTATTTATCTTCATTTATTTAACTAGAACGTTTCATATATTAAAGCAACATCTTTATTTATTTAGTTAGTTATTTATTTTGACCACAATATATTAAAAGTAACTAACTAAGGTTGTTCAGAGAACATTTTAAACAAATAAATCATTGAATCAGTTTCGGTTTACTAAAATGGACAGATCGCACTGATTCAACTTCATTTTCTAATCAGTATATCAAACAAAACAGCCTAAAAGCATGAATTATGAGTTGTTTTCATTCACACATTAGCCTGTGTGTTAACTGTTGATAATCGTTATGTTTATGATTATAATATCTGCTGTGAGTTTAGCAGAGAGACAGACTGAATGAGTCCGATCATGCAGAGAGAAAAGCCTTCATTAGAAGCTCCTGCAGGATTATGGGATTA
>NW_015751745.1:0-482 GCF_001515625.1 Sinocyclocheilus rhinocerous
AAAAAATAAGTAACCAATTATGACCGGCAATAGTCTTTTTAGCATGTAAGCTTTAAACACATGTAAGCTTATTAAACCGCCATAGAGGCATCTAGTGGTTAAACCATGGCATTACATATTAATATTATTTTTCCGGCCACCAAATGCCTCTAATTTGCCTCTGCACTAGAATTACAAAAAAACAAAACAAAACACTAATTGTAATATAAATAATAAACATATTAGAAAGTTTTACATTTTAAATAGTCATTCATGAATCATAATTAGTGCATATATTATTTAGTACCAAAAATTTCCTCAAAATATTAAATAAATAGAACTGAACTAAAATATAGTACAATTATTTAATCGAAAAAAGTTACACTTGAGGTGTTTGGTCACATTTGACTGCCAAAAAGTATGAGAACATATTAATGCTGTCTCTTTATCACTCCCTTGAATAAAATGCTATTGTAAAGCGTAGTCAGCGTAGTTATCAATGC
>NW_015751746.1:0-482 GCF_001515625.1 Sinocyclocheilus rhinocerous
TCTTTCAGATTTACCTAGTTTCACTGTACAGCATATTCATATAAAATTAAAGTCAGCCGTCATCTGTGTGTGCACTGCAGCTCCCTCCAGTCATAACTGAGCTCTGCTTTGTAGTCTTCGTCTAGTGAACGCGCGTTTGTGACTTACTTCAGTTGTTTTCCGAACAGCAGTCTTCTGACTTCTCTGAGTTCAGCCTCAGGTACACATGTCTCCAGAACCTTCTCTAGTGATTCAAAGTCTTTCCCAGACATTTTGAGCTGTCGTCCTCGTGCTCAGTTCGCAGACAGAGTGAATTCACATTACTATTTAACTAGCACATGTCCAGCTTTACATACCTTTCCAGCTCTTATGCAATCTGTTCAAGACAGAGGGTCCAAGTGATCCCTACATGATTTGTTGTTAGCCTTCATGTATTACCAAGTCAAGACAGAACAGTTTTACATTTACATTTACATTTAGACATTTAGCAGACTCTTTTATCC
>NW_015751747.1:0-482 GCF_001515625.1 Sinocyclocheilus rhinocerous
TCTTTCAGGCTCTAATTATAGATTCGTGACGTCTCTTCAGCTAGCAGCTAACAGGCTACCGGCTTATTCAACAGGAACTGCTAAAAGGCTTCATATCAAGCAAAAGGCCGACTCGACCGTGTTTTTCTGACGCAGAAATAATACAGTAAGATAGCTTACTCGATAAAGTACCACTGTTGTTATAATTTAAATATCTAAAGGGGAAAAAATCCTTAGTATTCCCTTTCCTTTTCAACGAACGAATGCTCGAGCTGAAAAATGATGACGTCTTCTGCTCTCGCACTACAATACTCACAATACTGCACGATTTAACGCATATAAAAGCACAATACACATCTAATATTAGGGATTTCTGATAAATACTTCTGATAAATACGTTCACAAAAATAAAAAAATAAATGTACTTTTCACCTTAGTGGTTGATCCGAGCGATGACTGAGGACAGACACTCGTTCCAGATATTATCACAACGCAAACTAACG
>NW_015751748.1:0-482 GCF_001515625.1 Sinocyclocheilus rhinocerous
GATGCTATAGCGAGAGGAATAAGTCTTTCGCTGGGCTGTATGTTTGCACTAGTATGTCAGTGTGTGTGTGTGTGAAAGAGAGAGAGAGAGCGATAGAGACAGCCATAAGAGGAGTGGAAATTGTCCAGTAGGTTTGTACGGAGTGCTGTCGCACAAACCCAGACACGACTGACTGGATAATGAGATCCGGGAAGGAGACAAGGGCGTGTGAGCACAGCGTAAACCTCGCCGAGGGTGTCTGTGTGGTGCGCTTGAACAGACAGGGTCCACCAGGTATTTGTCAGGCTGTTTAACAAGAAACCTGCAACATAATGACAAATATTAATGCAAGATTGTCAATTGTTGCTGCACTCTTGTAGAGATTTGTCAACAGAAAACCATGGGATATGGGACAAATTGGGGTGTATCTAAATTATGGAGAAAGAAGTAGCTCTTAAAAGGATAGTTTGTCT
Organism: Sinocyclocheilus rhinocerous; assembly: GCF_001515625.1. Classification (NCBI taxonomy): domain Eukaryota; kingdom Metazoa; phylum Chordata; class Actinopteri; order Cypriniformes; family Cyprinidae; genus Sinocyclocheilus; species Sinocyclocheilus rhinocerous. The sequence continues at coordinate 453 of NW_015751748.1, forward strand.
CAAAATGAAAATTATGTCATCACTTACTCC
>NW_015751749.1:0-482 GCF_001515625.1 Sinocyclocheilus rhinocerous
CTCAGCCAATCAGAATCAAGGACCGGAACTATCCGCTTTATAAGTTGGTTTAATCACTTGACTTGTTTGAGTTTAATATATGCGAGGCTTGGCCAATGAGATCTCACTGTGGGCGGGGCTACTGAGCACAAAACTGACCAGCATTATGTTTATCATTTCCAGTGTTTCAGAGAACTAGCTACTTACTTTGACAGTGTTTTTTTAGAGAGTTAATTTTATATATTATATATTTATGAATTTAATTTATGCACTACTGTTTGAAAGTTGGGGTTTTTTGGTAACACACTTCACTATAAGGCTTAATTTGTTGATGTTAGTTCACTATATTAACATGAACAATACTTATACAGCATTTATTAATCTTAGTTCATGTCAATACATTATTAAAATCTAAAGTTGTATCTGTTAACATTAACATCTGTGAATCCTGAAAAATTAAATATATCACGGTTTCCACAAAAATATTGTGCAGCACGACTGTT
>NW_015751750.1:0-482 GCF_001515625.1 Sinocyclocheilus rhinocerous
TTACGCGTGCCAACAGTGTGGAAAGCGTTTCACACATAAAGGAAGTCTTACGTGGCACATGAGAACTCATGCTGATGAGGAGCTTTTCCAATGCCGTCAAACCGAGAAGAAATTACCAAAAAATGCAGATGTTGAGAGTCAGAAAAGAATTCGCACTGGAGAGAAGCCTTACGCGTGCCAACAGTGTGGAAAGCGCTTCACACATAAAGGAAGCCTTACGTGGCACATGAGAACTCACGCTGATGAGGAGCTTTTCACGTGCCACCTAAGTGAGAAGAAATGTACAAGTGATGTAGAGAGTCGCTCTGGAGAGAAGCCTTACGCGTGTCCTTTGTGTGAAAAGAGTTTCAGTCGTCAAGCAATCCTTCAGAGTCATGTAGAAACTCACTTTGAAGAGAGTCCTTAAAGGTGCTGTATGTAATTTTTTTGACTAAAGCATTACAATAGCGCACAATATGTTTGCAGATATTTAGGAAACATGC
>NW_015751751.1:0-482 GCF_001515625.1 Sinocyclocheilus rhinocerous
ACCATTTTTCTTTCCGATGCTTACTAATTCTTATTGATGCTCATATCAATATCCTCTATGTTCCTCGTCTCTGCTGCTCTCAGATAGATCATTATAAACTTGTGAAAGTGATGTTCAGCTATGCATTATTAATCTGCCTTCATTCTAATTACCAGATCGATAATTTCTCGGATAAGTAGAGCATTTGGTCGGGTCAGCGGAGGCCCGACTCTTTGAATGAACGGAGTGTATTTTTCCTTGACACATTGCCAGCGACAGCTCCGACATAAAGCCCTGTTGTCTCTGAAAGGGAAAACGCCGCATTGTCCTGGACGGTCCCCTTCTGGACGGGAAGGGCTGGCTAATCAAATGCCTGTTTTCCTCTGCAGCTGGTTTTCAGGAGGTAAAAAGGAGCTGACCTCCACCTCCCCTCCATCCGTATGCTCCATCCCTCTCCCCCCTCAGGGACCCTTCAGCCGGCTTTAGGGGCAAAATGAGGTGTA
>NW_015751752.1:0-482 GCF_001515625.1 Sinocyclocheilus rhinocerous
TTATCAAGTGATTAAATGCACCATTTTCAAACCAATAATTGTTTTTTTCTATGGCATCACTGTGAAAACCCATTTGGAACCTGTATTTTTAAGTGAAGATCACCTATGTACATTTCCTAATTTCTGCATGTCCATCATTGCTTATGTGATTCATGTGAGCATATACATAAAACAGTCATACAGATGCTAATGGGCATTTTGGGACCTAATTCGACCCCTGCAGGCCTGTGGCATTGATTTAAGTGCACAAACAGCAGTGTGCACTTGACCAGGAGAACTCTCAGCAGTGCACCATCAGACCTGCTGCAAACCAAGCAATTAAAATGTCAACAGGTCGTGCTGCTAAATTCAACCCTTTTGCCCGGCAACAGAGCCCTTTGCCCCCCTCTGTCCTCAAATCCAGCAACAGCTGCTGCCATATTCTTTCACACATGCCAAAAAAAACACACACAGGCTTTTCTCATTTGAACTGAAAGAAAAAC
>NW_015751753.1:0-482 GCF_001515625.1 Sinocyclocheilus rhinocerous
TGCTGTGACTCGGCCTTTGAGAAGCAGTGAAAGGAGAAAGCAAGAGCCAGACGGAGCTTGGGAAACTCTTATTTAGTTTGTTAATTAGCTCGAACCTTTTGATCCCAATTTAAAAACCTGCCACGTTGCAGCGCTCGCCTCTTTTGTGCATTGCCCGGAGCAAAATAAAACGGAGCCCATTTTCCCCCTTTGCTTTTCAAATTGTGTGGCATTCAAGTCTTCCCCTTTCACATTCTCCCTACCGTTTGATGCGAGCTGCCTTGGATAAGGCATGTCTGCCGACATGCCCGGTGCGTGCAGAACCGTACGTTAGAGTATGGATCACCTGTTTCAGCAATAATACAGCGGCAGTCCGTTTCCTTCAGCTTCACTGAGCACTGATGACATTAGGGTTATTTTGATTTAAATGTACATTCTGTGAAGAGGTACGTTAGCCATTAGGTTGGAGTGAAATTCACAAAAGAGGTTCCTTTATTACCTCA
>NW_015751754.1:0-482 GCF_001515625.1 Sinocyclocheilus rhinocerous
TCTGAAGCTCTTCAACAAGCTCTATCTGGAAATCTAATCCACAGTCCAGCCTGGCCGATCAATGGCCTCCAGACCAATGAGAGCAGCCGAAGCTGCTGCACTCCCACTCTTATCAGTCGAGTCGAGCGCTGTCTCCGTCAGCCATGGCTTCATTTACCTCAACAGCAAGAGATGGACTGTGTGATGGACAGGGGAAATGGACAAATAAACATATCCGGATGAGAAGAGAAACCCAGAATGCATTATGATGATCATAGTATATAAACAATAGGAAATATCAAAATAATAAATCTAAAATAAAAAATATAAAAGTATAATATATATATATATATACATTTAAATTATAGTTTTACTCTGTAAGGATGCATATATTTCAAACAAATGCTGCTCTTTTGATTTCTGAAAACAAAATAATACTGAAATATTGAAAGAAAAGGATCATGATTTCCACAAAAATATTAAGCAGCACAGCTGTTTTCAAC
>NW_015751755.1:0-482 GCF_001515625.1 Sinocyclocheilus rhinocerous
TAGTTTTTGTTAATATTTTGAATCAGATTTTATTTTTATATTTTCAGTTTTAATTTAAATTTTAGTTATAGTAATTTTGTTATGTTTTTGTAATTTTTATTTTTTTGTAGTTTTTTTAATGTCTAGTTATTTTATACTTTAACATTAAAGGTAAATAAAAAATGAGCTGAAAAAGTAAATACGTTTTTTATTTAAGTTTTAGTTATTTTAGTAGAATTTAAATTAAAATAAAATGAGAAATGAGCTAAAATTAAATAAGTTTAGTTTTTTTTTTAGTTTAGTTTTAGTTAATTTAGTACTTAAACTAAATTAAATGAAAAAAAAAAAAGTTGAGCTAAAAAATGAGCTAAAGGAGCTAAAATGAAAAGTTTAGTTTTTTTATTTTAGTTTTACTTGAGTACTTCAACTTAAAAAAAGAAATATTGAGCTAAAACAATGAGCTAAAAATTAAACAAGTTTAAGGTATTTTATCATTTACTTTT
>NW_015751756.1:0-482 GCF_001515625.1 Sinocyclocheilus rhinocerous
TTTTTCATTACTCCCATTGGATGCTACCTCTTCAGAACGTGGAGTTAAAAGGGTGTCAGTGGTGGTTGTTCCACCTCTTAAGAAAAAAAACGGTGAAGACCACCTCTGCGTTGGAGCGCAGGGTGGATCAGCTGGCTGAAGATACGGGCCAGATTCAAACACTTTTGGCTTCTATGAAAAAGAATAATGAGGAGCAACATTTAACAGAAGCTAATACAGTTGATCCTGGACCGGAGATAGATTTTGATGCAGTCTCAGTGTCTGCATCTGACTCCTTTTTTGATGAACATCATGACATGACAGAGACAGTTAATTGTAAGCAGTGTACTGAGTTCAAGTCATGATGGTGAACCAGTAGCAAATTCTTTGCATGGTAAATCAAAGGTGGCTTTGGCAAAGCTCAACCTTGATGCTCCACCTAGTGCAACTAATCAGGCTCCTAACCTCTTTCGCCGTGCTTCTGGTCAGGCTAATGAGTTAGT
>NW_015751757.1:0-482 GCF_001515625.1 Sinocyclocheilus rhinocerous
AGCACTGGGTTGTATTTAACCCAGCATTTTTTAGAGTGTGTTATAGCTTCGCGGGGTTTCTGCAGGTTTTAGACTTTTTTTTAGGACCAAGTAAGGAAAATGGAAGGAATAAATGGAAGGGAACACAAAAAAACGTCAAAAGGAAATGTCTAGGGAGCAAACAATGAGTTGTATGAACAAACTTAAAAGTTCGAAAATACAGTTTCTTACAGATCTCCATTACTTTTTAATTAATTTCACAAAAACAAACAAAAAATAGCTTAAGGCTCAAATATCTATGCTTTCAATTATTAAAATATGGAAATAACTTTGAATATACCTTCTGATCACACTACAAAAATGTGACGTTCTCCATCAGTATTTTCATCCTAGTTTCCAGTGCAAATGTCTTAAGATTCTCAAATCAAGTTACTTACTTGAGAAGCAAAATAATGTAAGTTAAAGGGATAGTTCATCCAAAAATGAAAATTCTGTCATTAATT
>NW_015751758.1:0-482 GCF_001515625.1 Sinocyclocheilus rhinocerous
TTTTTTGCATTTCTTAATGCAATCAACTAGGTAAGTATGGTGATTTCAATTAGTTTTTACCCTATTTAAGCAGACATCTATGGAGCAAGAAACTGCAATAACCATTAAAAGACAGTTTTGAAACCATCACTACAAGATATAAACATTATATGTTCAAAAGATACAAGAAACATGTCTGTGTTTCTTGTATCTAACCTAAAGTCACATAACATGGGTCAGTTAGCCCTAGTCGGTTGAACCTCATAACTACACCATTCATCATTCTGCTGTCAAAAACCATATTATTACTTTGATGAGCATTCAAAAGTAGCCATGTACAGCTTTTAGTGATTAACTATAGTTTTCAAGCAACATATAAATCTGAAGTATTTCGTCATTGTAGGACTTTTAAAAATGTCAAATGGGCTTACATTGTTTCCCGTCTGCTGTTGTTGACGTCACACTACTGAAGGTTTGAGACCGTGTTCATGTTCATCAGTTCA
>NW_015751759.1:0-482 GCF_001515625.1 Sinocyclocheilus rhinocerous
TTTTTCCTTGCTGGGTAATGCCATTTTGATGCTACACAGGTGCAGACTGCACCTGCTGTCTCTCAGTGCTGCTCTTTCATTGGCCCAGATGTATCACAAAGCAGAATCTTGGCCAATCAGGCATTACCAAGTGTTGCCAAAAGCAACTTGTTGTGATCTGTGTGGGAGCGCATGCTGAAATCAACTTAGAACAACCAGTTTGCCGTTAGACACACAATACAAACAACAGTAATGTGAGAGGAAATTGTGCTGTGCATAAAATATCACAGCTTAAGAGCAATTGACTATTTCCCTACTGTTCAAAATCAAGTCAAATTTCTAAGAAATATCAAATTAACAAAAATAACTTTTGTACTATGGCAACATGTTTGAATGATAAAAAAAACTGTATTACAGAGATAATTATATAATTGTCTTCATTGGAGAAGATCAGTCCTCTAACTGAATAAGATGAACTGAATGCAAACAGAGGAATCAGTGTC
>NW_015751760.1:0-482 GCF_001515625.1 Sinocyclocheilus rhinocerous
TTTTAGTACCGACTTGGTACCGAAATACCGGGTCTTTTGACAACAGTACTGTGTTATAAACGATAAAGCAGAATCTTCAGTATTGCTAGCTGCACACAGTTTACAGCATCTTATATAAGCCTACCTCCAGGTCTGTTTTGCAGTTGTGGAACAGCTTTAGGCCTACAATTGAGAAAACCCTGAACCAGCACTTAAGATGCATTGTTTTGTGTGATTACATAGTAAGGCTCTCATTTGCCATATGTCTCTTTGGGATGAGATTCCTGCTTCCAGCCGCTTTTGTATGTCACATGACGGCGAGCCTCTAATTCCCCTGCTGAAGCTCTGTGTACCAGGCTGGACTTCATAATTCTTTCATTTAACAAGCACAGCAGGAAAGAACTGCCCTGTAAGGATATGTAAAATTAAAGTCTCAGGACAATGCACTTTGCATTCTTACTTCACTCCATTAATATTTCATGTGCATCCATCTCTCGGTGCTC
>NW_015751761.1:0-482 GCF_001515625.1 Sinocyclocheilus rhinocerous
TGTCATAGCAACCTTATTTACAGAAAATATATATTTGATATCACTCTTTAAATAAATCTTTTATATAAAGTTTTGGTCATATGGCCCATTTTTGTCATAATCGAGCAGCCCTAGCTGGAAGACCTACAGCGATTGTGGGGGGGGGGTTAGATTTTACTGACAGTTTTGTGAATTCATCTGGCCAGAGATTCAAATAATAAAGCAGAGTTACAGTCAGAAGGTCAACGTAGATTTATTCAAAACTGCCATCCTTGAAAGTGCAACAACCACCCATGAATACAAACCACTCTGCATCATAGTCTGGTATTTAAGGGGATGAAAAATAACACCGTGCCATTTGAATGTGCTGCTGCATGTTATCAGGCTCCGCTCTCCTGGCAGGCAACAACATTAGCTCAAGGTTACAGTAATAGTGCTTGAAACAGCACTTTTAAATGCTAGCAGAATCACTGCTCAGATTCTGATTATTCAAAATGTTACTC
>NW_015751762.1:0-482 GCF_001515625.1 Sinocyclocheilus rhinocerous
CTGATGGCAAGCAGACGGAAGTTCATGGACCGGATTCGTGACAGACAGAAAGATTTATGTCTTTGTTTGTCTTTATTGGATTTTTAAACAGAATTAGATTACATTGGACAGCATTTTTAAACACTGCCTGAATTAATACTCAAAATTTTTGTATACTTATTTGATTTGAACTACCTTTTTAGAAAACTTGATTTGTAACAAGAATTTTGGAATGATAAAATTATTACAAGATTTACAATTTAAAAATTTTCTCTGTTCTTGTTGTTTTTTTTACTACAGACAAGGCATTACAGCCCACTGAAATGGCAGACCTAGGAAGATCTAAGTTTCCTGGTATGTTGTGCGAATTAAAACATTTTGTTTCCTTTTTCATCCAGTTGTGAATCCACTAAAAAGTATGGTAACGTTATAATATATTTCATTAATATATCATCAACAAACATTATATAATGTTTAACAGTTCATTAGTTAATATATATTCA
>NW_015751763.1:0-477 GCF_001515625.1 Sinocyclocheilus rhinocerous
ATGTATGTATGTATGTATGTATTTATTTATTTATTTATTTATTTTTAGAGAGAAAGTACTAATGACCTAAGACTTTTGCACAGTTATGGCCGTGAAACCAACTAATTTTATATATTTATGTTCAAATTAACAGCTAGCATAGCACATGCTACATGTTGAATAAATTAACACGTTAAATATGTTATACGGTATTAATTGTCACTGGCATTAGTGCAATCATTGCTTATATTGTCAGTGTAGTGGATACGTTCTTATAGCCAAACACAAGCAAGCCATGAGAGCTACTAAAAACTTCCCCATAACAAAAACTCTTTTAAATGTCAAACATTGCAGCATTAAACACTAACAGGTGTTTTTTCCAGTCCTATGCAAAGCATGCCGGGAACACAATATTACAGACAATAATGATCAACATTATTATGTCAACAGAACACAAAATAATAATAATAATAATAATAATAATAATAATAATAATAA
>NW_015751764.1:0-482 GCF_001515625.1 Sinocyclocheilus rhinocerous
TGTTATTCAGGTCAAAAGTGACTGACCATTGTAGCCAGTGGCAGATTCCATATGCATCCCTGAATTTTAATGTACAACTAAAGCTCTAAATAATACTGTAAATAAATTGTTTATTTACCACAGGGGTTTCCAGTTCTGCTCCTGGAGGGCCACTGTCCTGTAGATTTTAACTCCAGTCCTAATTAAACACAACTAAACCAGCTAATAAAGGATTCGTTGTCAGGGTTAGTTGAAACTTCCAGGCAAGTGTGTTTTTGGTTGGTTGGAACCAAAATATGCAGGATGTTGGCTCTCCAGGAGCAGGACTGGACTCCTCTGATCTGCTGTAAATAAAAAAGGACAGTGGAAAGAGGTTGACCATGAGACTCAAGATGTTGGATAGAACCTTTTGGACATTTCATGCACACTGCCCAGAAACAAGATGGTTTTAGATTCCAGATACTTATGGCGCTTTTCCACTGCATGGTACGGCACGGTACGGC
>NW_015751765.1:0-482 GCF_001515625.1 Sinocyclocheilus rhinocerous
TGGCAGAACTGTGGGAGATCTGAAATATGAGATTTCAAATAAGTAGGCACGCGTGAGGAAAAATGTCTCATATGTAGGATTCTGCCAGGAAAATAATGGAACATCTAACAACTCCTAAAAGCACCAACTGCGACTGTGAATGAGTGTGATATTGCTTTTGCACAGCAGTTAAATAAACAACAAGTTAAAAATGGAGTAACTTACATTTTAGACACAATATTGCTAGGTCCATTTTTGCTAACATTAATAATTCAAAAGAAAACCACGGCAGCATCAACCACGTCTCCGAGGAACACAGTTGTGTTTCGTCACTGAATGAATCAGCATTTTGAACTAATTGGTTGGGTGAATGATTTAATGACTCACTTATATGGTGTGTCCAAAATCACATACTGCTACATTTGTACTACATTTGAATTCAAACTTTGTGACCCCTAAAAAAGTATGTTCTATATAGCATGAATGAAATTCGGATGTACTAC
>NW_015751766.1:0-482 GCF_001515625.1 Sinocyclocheilus rhinocerous
TTTTGTTTTCTGCACGAGTCTCTCTCACACACTCACTCAGGCTGCACAAGACTCATCTGGCACGACACAAATACATTATCAATCCCGGCTCGGAACCGGAAGACTGACCGGCCGGTCACCGGTCCGGACCGATCATGTGGAAAACCGGCTAAATCCGGTCCCTGGCCAGTCGATAGGTGCATCTCTAATAAAAATACTACTAAGGCTGTAGTGTCAGACGTCTACCTCACATTATCACTAGTGTCCTGCACTACATGAGAGAACGATGAGAAGGGTGATGTTTATAGGAGGCATTAAGGCAGTAATTAATGCTTAGCAGACACATCCCTAAGCACCACAGGTTAGTTTTAAAGGGAAGTTCATTATCTGCTGCGTTGCTAAGTAACAAACACAGCTGATTCCCTGCTCCTCTTATTTCCTGTGACTCTATCTGGAGGATTAATAATAGCTGAAGATCAAAGCCAAATAATATGTTTTAATCC
>NW_015751767.1:0-482 GCF_001515625.1 Sinocyclocheilus rhinocerous
CATTCTTTGCTCACTTTCTTTCTGCAACTTGTGTGAATGTGTGAGTGCATGCGTTTAGATTAGTTTATATTATATATATATATAGCATTAAAATCATTATATTGATCCCACCAGAGACAAAACTTCCCACATAGACAATAACAGAGCAGATCACTCTACATCTGAAAGGTTTGAACCTCTGCCAGGTAATGCTCAACACAGATCCAACACTGAAACAGAGGACGACCAGTGACGGCAAGGAAAACCCACAAGCACACTGAGTAAAATAGTATTGGGATTACTGAAATTATTTTCCCCCTCAGTGCTGTTGTAAAACAAGTAACTGGAATTGTTTGATCCGTCAGTGGGGAAGTGTTAGTAAAACCAGAACAGTCAGTAATAAGCTCTTTATATTTTTCCATCTGTAAAATGCAATTTTGTCAAATAATAAAAAAAAGTTAATTAGCAAACAAAGATCTATGGATAGTCACTAATAGCTGGAC
>NW_015751768.1:0-483 GCF_001515625.1 Sinocyclocheilus rhinocerous
TTGTTAAGAAGACTGCACAATAATTAGAAAACAGTGTGCTGTACTGCTGTGCTTCTGCTACAGTATATATATTGGATGCTTCTTGCCTTGACTTGTCTCTACCTGCATGGCATCTCACTCTATAGTCACGTCTTCCAGGCTCAAAATCTTGAGAAAGGATGGAATTATTTTTCAATGCCCCAAGAGGCATTTTTCAGCAGATTTTATCCTTTGCAAAAAAAAAAAAAGTACTGTTTTCAGAAGCACCATAGCGAAAAAGTCCAAATATTCTATAGAGCAGCAGTTGTTTGAGACTGGATTTGGCCAGGACTCAGTTTAGTGAGTGGATGCTGAGTCCTGAAACAGTAGCAGTTCATTTGTGAAGGTGTTGGTGTGAACAGGGTAAGCCCTGTTCGAGCCTGTCACCAAACGGTTGTGTCTGAACATGATACTTTTGTGTGTATGTTTTAAATGTTATCTTTAAGTATTACATTTCTGAATTTC
>NW_015751769.1:0-482 GCF_001515625.1 Sinocyclocheilus rhinocerous
GACCAAAAATACAGTAAAAACAGTAATATTATGATATATTATTGCTATTTAAAATAACTGATTTCTATTTGAATATCTTTTAAAATGTAATTTATTTCTGTGATGCAAAGCTGAATTTGCATAAGTTATTACTCCAGTCTTCTGTCACACGATCCTCCAGAAATCATTCTAATATATTGATTTGTTTATTATTTTCAATGTCAAAAACAGTTGGACACCTTAATACATAATTTTTTTTCAGGGTTACATTTATGTAATGTCACTTTTAATCAATTTAATGCATCCTTGCTGAAAAAAAGTACATTTTTAAAAAGGATTTTGTTTTAGTATTAAACTTTTGAATGGTATTGTATGTAGTTATCTGCATGCTTTCTCATATTTTTTTTTATGGCTTATATTCTCATTTTGCTATATAAAATCTAAGTAAAACAGTTGTATCATATTAAGTGAAATGTCAGTATATTCTTCTTCTTTAATAATTC
>NW_015751770.1:0-482 GCF_001515625.1 Sinocyclocheilus rhinocerous
TCAAATGGAAGAAAGTGCTATTCAAAGGTTTGCTGCATTGTAGAATTGATTCATTTCAGTGAACTAGTTGAAGGTTCTGTCATTTGTTCGTCTAAGAATTATGAATTTGGCAGATGCTTTTATTCAAAAAAATGCATTGCTGATCTGCAGGAACCAAAAAATACTCCTCAAATCAGAGATATATGATTGGTTAATAATGTTGTTCAAGCCAGTAACTCTAAATTATGATTGGTTGCTAGTATGTTGTTCCATAACCAATAGGGATTTAACTAAATATTCAATATTAGAGATGTATCCTCTTCAATGTGGTGGTTACCACAATGAACAAGGACAGGGCTATAATATACACTGCCGGCCAAAAGTTTGGAATAATGAAGTATTATTATTTTTATTTTTTATTTTTTTCAATATTTGTTTGTTAATGTTTTTGAAAAGCGTCTCTTATGCTCACCAAGGCTGCATTTATTTGAACAAAAATACAG
>NW_015751771.1:0-482 GCF_001515625.1 Sinocyclocheilus rhinocerous
AACACAGGCTAATTTTCATTTTTGGGTGAACTAACCCTTTAATACATTTACATTTAGTCATTACCAGATGCTTTTATCCAAATAAAAGTTTAATACAATGTTAAAAGAATAATAAAAAACCTAATAAAAATGCACTTAAGATCAAAAATTTATAGATATACGTGGATAAATAAAATTAAAACATTTTAAACTGGTTATTTTAACTTGTAATAATATTTCACAATATCTCTATTTTACTTTTTTATTTTTACTCTATTATGCAGTTTGCAGTTTACTATGTTTACTGTATTTATGACCAAATTATGCAGTTTTTTTTCATAAAAAAACCATACCGACCATAAACATTTAAATGTTTGACAAAAAAAAGAAAAGAAATCACACTCTGAACTTACCACTACAATCATATTTGCAAACAAATGGCTGTAATGACTAATGACTCTTCTTTTAATGAATTTGTCAAAAGTCTTATAAATTGTGAATTA
>NW_015751772.1:0-483 GCF_001515625.1 Sinocyclocheilus rhinocerous
TTATTAGTGTAGACCATCTTAATGTACTCCTAAAGTTAAAGTGATAGTTAAATACATATGGCACTCCAAATTTACATAGTTCCCCAGAAATTTTCAATTTTCAATTATCAATTTTTATTTTTATTTTGATGATGATGATGAAATCCATGTACTGTATTATGTACAGAATACAGAAATAACAGAAATTAGTCATTTACTCAGTGGCATAATTAGATGTGCTAGCTAGATGAATAGCTGTGGTTGCTATTGGAGTTGGAGTTGTTTTGGTAAAAAAATATCTATGGAAACATCCAACACACTTTTGCTATTTCTTCGCTTACGCACTTTCAAAACTTTTCTTTGCTTACACACTATGGTAAATTGCTAAGAAGCGACTCCTTTAGAAAGATTGTTTAAGGAATTTGCACCCACAAATAATTTTTTTTCTAATCCTCTGTGATAACCGCAGGTCTTTCTATACATCCAAATTATAGTTTGGACCAA
>NW_015751773.1:0-482 GCF_001515625.1 Sinocyclocheilus rhinocerous
TTTTATTTAAAAAATCTTACATATTGTGCCTTTAAGCCACCTCTGAGCAGCATTAAACTGTGTGTGTATTGACACTTTAATGCCATTTCTGAAGCGCTTCTGTGCCACCTTTGCAGTGTAAATTTGTCAGTGGATGTACAACTTTTTAACGCTGTAGATAAAATGCATGATAGACGGTCTAAGAGAAAGTTGTTTTCTGTGCCAAGCTCTTATCTTCAAAGAAGGAAATGCTGATTCCTCTTGACCACTTTTAAAAGATTATTTAGAAGAAAGTCATGTTAACATTGGTAAAAGCGAATGGAGACACAATTAAGAGCTGGTTGGGTAAATGTTTAATCTCTGATTGTGTGTGTGTATCTGCAGTAAAGACCAGACTGAAATAGACCCAGCAGATATGGAGGATGTTGAAGAGGTGGAGGAAGAGGAAACTGGGGAAGACAACAGTAAAGGTATGACTATGGACTCTTCCATGCTTTTTTCCC
>NW_015751774.1:0-483 GCF_001515625.1 Sinocyclocheilus rhinocerous
ATTGGTTATATGTTGTTCAACAACCTTGTTTCACATTGTATACCTTGCTGAAATTAGCATCGCGCTGTTAGAAGTGTTAGCATAGAGCAGGTGCTAACTCTGCTCTGGAGTAGGACTTCATCAAAATAACAAATGTGACAATCATTGCTTAACCCAGGGTCGAAGGTAGTGTGACAAGCCTATAAGAGAGTGTGCTACATTATTATAACCTTTGCCTTGCCTTTTTAGTTACTCTTTTTATTATAGAAAATACTAAATAAATAGAATAATGTTTGTGTTCCTTTATTGCATCCTGTCATGTAGTGCTGAATTCAGCCTCAGAGAGCAAATGAAAAAAAATTTATTTTATTATGTGAACTCAGGGTATGTTAGCCATGAGCGGGGCTATATGAAGAACCTGCTAACTGTTTGATATGCAGCCATCTGTAGTTTCTTTGAGCACAGGGCCGGATTTACGCATAGGCATTCTAGGCACGTGCCTAT
>NW_015751775.1:0-483 GCF_001515625.1 Sinocyclocheilus rhinocerous
TCACTTCCTTGTTGGCTTCAAGAGAGAGAGCGGGAGGTTGGCGCTTGGTGGACAAACAGCCTTAGGATTGCAGAGTAGGTTCCCCTAACGATCTTCTTGATTATTTGCCCTGATGTAATATAATCAGTAGACAAGCCATATGTTTTGATTTATTGATAAAGAAGAAAAAAAAAGAAAAGAAAAAAAAGCCAAGTACATTATCAACCATAATAGGAGGAATTAAATTTATACAATTACATGGGAAAATTCAATGTAGGTTACCACAATATAGCTACTGTATAAGCTAACACAGATCTTACATTTCCTAATCACCAGACACTGAAGTAAATTACCAATAGCCAATGACTTCAACGCAATCAAAATATGAAGTCTATTGACAAACGTGTGAATCTTAATGTAAAGCTACAGTGCACACTGCACAGCATAAATTAGTGTACACCCCCCTCTGAATAAATATAAAAGATGTATTTTCTTAATGATCAC
>NW_015751776.1:0-483 GCF_001515625.1 Sinocyclocheilus rhinocerous
AAAATTTGTTACATTTAACTTAAAACTAGAACACTTTGCCACCGGGGCAAGAACAACAAAAAAATTATAAGGAGAAGTCAAATACACTGATTAAGGAAATTATTTTTTCCCCAGAGTAAAAAGGCTCCATGCACACTACAGAATGTTTTAGTACTGCAAAATATGCTCAGTTTAGTTGATTGCTTTTTCAAAATACTTCAAAATAACCCCAGCCTGAAGTGCACTGCTTATTGCACGCATGTTTATTTGCTGTCATCAACACCAGAAGTCACTGTGTGTTTTAGGTTGCGAGCGCAGCATGAGCAGCTTCAGTGAGTGCATTGGTAGGTTCTGGCAGTGCTTTGCACCCTCCTTTGAGTCTTCTTCTGCAAATACACACACACTTGTACAAATGTGAATGTGCTTTCCAAGCATTTGAGACCTTTTTGGTGCAGACAAATCCATAATGTACCCAATTAGGTTTGGTTTATTCAGCTTGGACAC
>NW_015751777.1:0-483 GCF_001515625.1 Sinocyclocheilus rhinocerous
TAAGTATTGGATAGTACCATTAAATGTATTTATAAATTGCTCGGTATGTGCCATGAATTATTATTATCATACTCAATAAGGAATAGCTGTCACTTTACTTACTTACTTCTGTATAACACAAAAGGAGAAATCTGGGAGACTACTTTCCATGATATTTACAGCATTTTTTAAGCGTCAATTTTCTGAAACTTTGTCCACTTAGTGAATGAGTCATTCTTTTCTTTTGAGTCTTTTCAGTGAATCTCATTTGATCAAATTCAGCTAAATTTCAGTCTGTTTTTCACACAAAGTTATTGAATGACTTCAAAAGACTTGAAAAATAGTTCATGAGTTATATGAGTCACTTTTATGATAGTTTTATGGTGTTTTGTTTTCCAGTTGCCATTCATTCTAACTGCATGGAAAAGCACAGTCTTATCAAAATAAATTCTCCTTTTGTGATCCGCAGAAGACCGATAGTCATGCATGTTCGAGTGAACGATT
>NW_015751778.1:0-483 GCF_001515625.1 Sinocyclocheilus rhinocerous
TTCACAGAGACAGAACTGAATCTGAGAGAGAAAGACTGGCAGGAAAAGAAAAACAGGCCTGCTACACCCCAATAGTGTGTTCAGTCAGCAGATCTGCTGTCCTGTCAATACACGTTACTGTAGATACAATCACTAGTGAAGTAAATATATACTGCCTCTGTGGGGTTAGCCTCTGACCACACTAAAACTGTAGGCCACTTGACTTTACACGAGGTAAAGCTGAGCCTGGCCTCATCTGAAAAATTGTCTCACCATTCCAGTCTATACTGTAACATTCCAGTGTCATTTTGTCCTTTGCTTTGATGATTTTATAAATTTTTTGTATGATGTTCTACATCTTGTGAATGTGTTAATTTTGGTGCATTTCCACCAAAGTAATGGCAGATGTTTCTTCCCCATAGTTTTTAAAAAAGGTTCAAAGTTGTTTTGTTTTTTTAAGTAAAAAAACTAATGAAGTAAACCTAACTGACCAAGTAAATATTT
>NW_015751779.1:0-483 GCF_001515625.1 Sinocyclocheilus rhinocerous
TTCCTTGTGTGTGTAAACATACTTGTCAATAAAGCTCTTTCTGACAAAATTGGCAAAAAAAAAAAAAGTGACTTAGTGGGTCACATCCTGCTCATAAACACCCATTGGTTTTATTAGGACAGTCTACCTTTGCCTGACCTCTCCATCATGGATAATTATAGAGGTCAACCTCCCGGGATCTGCCACAAAACCACATAATATCTCTAAATTACATTATTACACTGCTACAGCACACATACACAAAATATGTGCACACATCCACAAAACAAAATGTATTTGTAAGTCGATTTGGATAAAAGCATCTGCTAAATGAATAAATGTAAATGAAAACAGGAGAGAAGTAAATGTATGAAGCTGAGAGAAACTGAATGAAAGAGATCGGAGCGATTTAAGAAATAAACTTGTTAAGAAGTAAACTTATAAGATGTATATAAGATGCACTGTAAATTCCAATAGCTTTCCTGACTCACATATAATTAGTAA
>NW_015751780.1:0-483 GCF_001515625.1 Sinocyclocheilus rhinocerous
AAATCTTACTAAAGTCTCTAGTCATGTGTTCAGTTAAACACTATCCTTCAACATTATTAAAGGCTCAGTTCATCAATTTTCAATTCACTTTATATTGTTACAATGTTAGTAATATATGAAAAGCACAACGTTTATTCTTTCCCTGAGATACTCAGTTTATTTGTCAGCAAAACACAGCATTTTGTCCTTTTGATGAAGCAAAAGTGTCTTTTTGTCAAAACTTGTCATTTCATTTTGCGTCATCCTGCAGAGTGTTGCTTACAAACAAAAGGGGATATAGATACACATAACTCAGAGAAAAAGTAAATATTGTTCATTTACAGATATTACAGACATTGCAATAATACAAAGCGGGTTGGAAATCCTCAAACTTACCCTTATAGGCAAAATTAAGCTTTGTACACACCGGGATGATTATCGCGCGCACTTATCGCTGAAGTTTTTTGATGCGTCTTTTGTGTTCATACCCAAGCGATTTTCGCT
>NW_015751781.1:0-483 GCF_001515625.1 Sinocyclocheilus rhinocerous
TGTGTAAGGAAATGTACATTTAATTCAGATGTTGGCTAGGGGCAGTGAATGACTCCTTCAACATCTGACTGTATGCTTTATAACCCCTTGGGTTATTCTAAAGAATAACTTGAATAGGGAGGCTTTATAAATGTGCAAAGTCCTACAATTAGTCTCACTTCAGCCTATGAGCTGGCAATACACTGAGGCAAGTATCTGACAAACTGGTAGAAAAATATGTGAGAAATGACACAAAACCAGAACACCTGGTGCTCTGTCCAGGTTTTATGATAATCATAATATTTTTTGCATGTTATAGCATTGGTGTCTGTGATAAAAGTTTTAGCAGTTGCAGCACCTTCTATGCAAGTTGGTGAAGTTCTCTGTGGGCGGTTTTTGTGGAAACAGGGCTTTGAAAGTGAATACTGTTTTCACCTTCAAAACAAAGGTTTGCTGTCACTTTGCTGCAGTAGTTCTGTGTTGTTTGGACACAATCCTTCTTAG
>NW_015751782.1:0-483 GCF_001515625.1 Sinocyclocheilus rhinocerous
ACCCTCATGTTCTTCCAAACCTAGTGATCTTTAATAAAGCATCAAGAAGTACATGCAATCCAGGCATCATTTATTTTGGAGCTTTTATTAAACATTCTCAACCTCTTGTTAACATTTGTGTTTTCTTTCCTAGTCTTGGCATCTAGTTTGGTGTTTAACCTGGCTGATGGTCAGTTTAGCAGTCGTGCTGATCTGGTAGATGCTCCAGGAAGTTCTCTGGGTCGCGGGGCTCAGGTTGCAGGACTGGGTAAGAATCAGACATTTTGGGGTGGAGCAGACGGACACCGACACAAACACTTAAAGTGCCCCTATTATGGATTTTTTTAAATTACCACAGCAGTATAGCCCCAACCTTGTGTTGTGTCCCCGTCATTTTAAGACTGCTGCAGTGTTTCCCACAGACTTGCACTCTATGTGTGGCGGGGCTTCACCCGTGGGATATATATACTAGGGGTTGAACGACTTCTGATTTTTTGAAGTCGA
>NW_015751783.1:0-483 GCF_001515625.1 Sinocyclocheilus rhinocerous
GATTTCAACCCGAGAGTGACAGAGTAACACCTCCATATACACTGTAAAACAAGGTTTAAGGCCACACTGATTTGCAGCTGTAACCACGTGTGATCAGTGACGTTTTCACACCCGCTCAGATCAGACCTAACTGTGGTTTTACTGTGATACAAGTGTGAAAATAAAACCAAAGGCTACATACTGTACTTAAATAAACAACTCAAAACTGGGCCAGAACATTTCAATGTATTGCTGGCTGAACACAACAACAATAGAGAAAGAAAACGTAAGAGAAAGACATGAAGGAATGAAAAGAACAACAGGAAGGAAGTGAAAGTGCGAAAGAGAAATGAGAGAAGGTTTAACACGCAAACACAGAAGGAAATAAAGTACGACCATATGAACAAGAATTAGAAATCTAGACCCAAACATTCATCCATTATAGAGACGCAGCAAACTGACACTAATGACTTCAATAGAGATATGACATCTGCTAAAGTCAAA